>NC_061852.1:26816956-26821956 GCF_019202785.1 Penaeus chinensis | reverse complement strand
CCCACAAATAGGCCTATAGATGTACGTAATTCCATAGATCGTGAGCAGATAATCAGCCAGGCAGATAAATTCTCACGCACATGAGTAGGAAGAAGAGCGCGGATCTTCTTAACAGGTTTTCTCGTACTTTCTTGTCCGCCAGAGGTCATTGCATTATTCCGTGCACGCAAGTCACTTACGGTAATTGTCTCGGCGCTGCAATTAACGCGTTGCACGAAGGAATTCTCTTGCTTCGGGGAACTCGCATTTCGCACCTCGTCCTCGTTGCAGGAAGTGTAGGTGTGGAGGTGGAAGTGGAGCTGGAAGTAGAAGTGGAGGAGGAGGAGAAGTAGGAGTAGGAGTAGGAGGAGAAGAAGAAGAGGAAGTGCAAGTAGTAGTGAGAAAGGTAGAGAAAACAGAATAGCGTCCAAAGGAAAGCCGCATTACCGTCCAAAGCAACAACGCCTCCGCTTTACTGCCGCCGTTCCCCGCTGACATCAGCAGAGGCCGCCGAAGGTCGCGGAGCTAAAAATGCACCGGGCGCCCGTGGAGGCAGCCGCCCTCGCCCTCGCCGCCTCCGCAGGCACAGCACGGCGCCGCTCCTCATGGCCGAAATATTGACGCGAAATTAATTAGTTTCGGACATCGACAAAAGGGCCACGTAATTGGATTATTTCATTATGAGTGGCTATAATTGGCTCATTTGAATTTCTATCGCGGATGATTGGGTGATTAAGAATGATTATACGACTGTTGTACATATGTTATTTATATGCCACTCGTTTAATGCTGTGGAATGGTCGTACCGGCGGAGTTAATGAGGGCCTGATGACGGCTCTTGCGCCTCCAAGGTCGTCATTTGTCTGCGATCAGCAAGAGCTTTTTTGGGTCCCTTGCTGGGTGGTGGGTGGAGGGAGGCGGGGAGAGGGAAGCGATTAGAGAAAGAAAGCAGAAATGCTAGTGACAGTAAGGGAAGACAGGGGAAGATATACATACATACGTGTGTGTATATATATATATAGATATATATATATATATATATATATATATATAGAGAGAGAGAGAGAGAGAGAGAGAGAGAGATGAGAGAGAGAGAAAGAAAGAAAGAAAGAAAGAAAGAAAGAGAAAGAGAGATAGAGAGAAAGAGAAAGAGATAGGGAGAGATAGGCAGATAGACAGACATACAGTCAAACTGAGACAGAGAGAAGGACAGACAGATACATAGACTGACAGATAAAGAGAGAGAGGGATAAAAGAAAGAGAAAAAGGGGAGAGAGATAGAGGGAGATAAATGCGTGTGTGCTGTCATTACCTTGGCCATTCCTTCGTCCCTTCGTCTTCCCTCTGCTATTAACCTTATCCTCTTGATCTCCCACGTACTTTCCCATTCCTCCCTCTATCTCCCTCTTTCTCCCCTCCTTCACCTTCCTCCCCTTCGTTCTCTTCTTCCCTTACCCTTCTTCCCAATACCATTACTGGTGCCAAATGACCATTTCCCGATTTTCCTTTCTCTGATCATCTTTCTCTTTCCCCTCTTTTCTCCTTGTTCTTCCACCCTCTTCTTTCCCTTACTGTGTTCTCGTCTTTAGTCTTCTTCCCCCTTACAAAATGTGTTCTTGTTACTTCCCTCTCTTTCCGCTATTCGTTTTTGCCTCCCTCGCTCACCTTTCTTTTACCTCTCTCTCTCTCTCTCGCTTTTTTTTTTTTTTTTTTTTTTTATGGGTTTGCTAATCCCTGGATCTCCTCTCGACCCTCAATTTTTTTTTCTTTTCTTTTTTCTTCTCAGATTAATTTTGGTTCTATTTTTTCTTCTTTCTCTCTCTTCCTTTATCAGCTGGCCAGCTCCCCCTTTCCCACCCCCTCCCTCTCCCCCTCCCCCTCCCCCTCCCCCTCCCTCTCCCCCTCCCCCTCCCCCTCCCTCTCCCCCTCCCCCGTGCAGCGTCAGGCTAACCTCGAATCATTACACTAATTAACCTGAAGTTCGTTTGGCCCCGAGGCTGATGATGACAAGCATGACACCTCTTGCTGGGGCTGAGGGACGAGGGGTGGGCGTTGTGGTGATGATGGTGGCTAGAAGGGGCATCGGTGGTGGTGGTAGTGATGGTGATGGTGGTAGCAGTATCGGTGGTAGTGGTGGTAGAAGTGGCGGTGATCAGCCCCGGAGGACGAGGCGCTGGTGGTGACGGGAGGGGGGGTGGTCGGGATTGGTGGATTGGAGGGACCCAGGGATGGATGATGGAGGAAGGAAAAATACATTGAGCAATACCGGAAGCCTTGGGAGGCGGGTGTCCGGCCAGCGTGCGGTGCAGCCCCAGCAGGATCAGGACAATTAGTTTCAAGGGCGCGCGAAGCATATCTTGCGAAATAAAAAACCTGGGATTGACGTTATGACAGGGGCGAGGGATATTTTGAGGATTTTTTTTCTTTCTTTCGTTTTTCTGAAAGTGATTTTCCCGAATTCTTTTCCCGTCCAAATATAATATTGTGCGAGCGTCGTTTGTTTTTATACGTGTTTTATCTCGCCTATCGACTGGCATCATTATTTTTTCCTCGTCCTCCGCTGTTTCTTCCATCTTTCACTCTTATCGCCTTTGCCTCTTTCCCTTCCCCATGCCTTCTTCACAACCTGCTTTACCTTTACCGCTACCCCCCCCCCCCCCCTTCCTCCCGCCCCCAAAAGAGTTCGCGTCTCTTTGAGAGCTCGGGGCTTGATTAGCGCCGTGACTCGCAGCGGTGGCCAATGGCGGCGTTAATTCGGTCTAAAGTCGAGGCTTTTAGTGGGTTCCAAGGGGAAGGAGAGTGAGGGGGGGGGGGAGGGTCGGACAGATGGCTTACTATATTCATCCCTTAGAATGCAAAAAGAGAGATTTTTTCTATGTAAGGAGATGGGAAAGTGTGTTACAGCGTGAAGTTCCTGTGTGACGCGTGAAAAAAAGTCATCCAAAAAAAACAAGAGAGAATCGCGAGAGGAAGACGAGGGAAGACGAGGTGGAAGAGGCAGGCGGAGGGCGAGCAGGTGTGTTCCCCGCACGCCGCCGCCGCCCTTACGAGATCAAAGGCGAAGGAAAGTGGAACGACCTCATCTATGGCACTCGTGGAGCAGAGGATGTTTAGTCGTGGCCTGGCTGCGTGGCCCTTCAGTGGCACTCTAGTGGCTCCCTTTAACGGCAATGCCTGCCTCTTCCTTTCGTCTCTTTCGAATGAGAGGAAGACGAGGGGGGGCGAGGAAGAGAGAGAGAGAGAGAGAGAGAGAGAGAGAGAGAGAGAGAGAGAGAGAGAGAGAGAGAGAGAGAGAGAGAGAGAGAGAGAGAGAGAGGGCGGGCAGTGATCAAAACAAGCGTTATGGATCACGCTGAGGTTAGGGCAGAGCGCTCACATAATCCCGGCTTAATGAGGCAAGGGACGAAGGTGTGGGTCGAGCCTCCTAACGCCCACCCCCCTCTCCCCCTCCCCCTTTCCTTCTCCACACCCTATCATCCACCTCAGCCTCCCCGGCACCTCGGCTCCTTGGCCCCTCACCTCGCGATTCAGTGCGCAAATTAAAAGGGAAGATCCTCCTATCTCAGAGGAGGCGGGGAGGGGGGGGGTGAGCGTGGGGGAGGGGAGGGGCTTGGGTCAGGGATCTTCCTCTCCTCGACCTACCCACATCCACCTATCCACCTCCCTCCCCCCTACCCTGCCCTCCTTCTGGCTAGGAAAGAGAACTCATCCGGAGATCAGGATTTTTTTTTATACCCTTTTCTTAGTGAAGAGGATCATGGCCATCGCCTTCCTTGAGCCACATTGCCTCTGCTCCGCCGCCTGTGTTCCAGCGCTAATTATCTTTTCACGTTCGCTTCGTTTAGCTCAAAAAGGCTCTAGACGATCGCGAGAGGGCGTGTGTTTGTTTATTTGTTTGGCCCACATCCTGAGTCTGTCTTGAGGTTTAGGGCTCAGACCACAACGCGTCACTCCATTTTACTGGCTGTGGCGGCCACTCCCCTAACAAGATTCTTGGGCCTAGTATCCTGCACGACGTTCCTGCTTTACAATTTACGATGGGGTGCTCTCTCTCTCTCTCTCTCTCTCTCTCTCTCTCTCTCTCTCTCTCTCTCTCTCTCTCTCTCTCTCTCTCTCTCTCTCTCTCTCTCTCTCTCTCTCTCCCTCCCTCTCTCTCTCTCTCTCTCTCTCTCTCTCTCTCTCTCTCTCTCTCTCTCTCTCTCTCTCTCTCTCTCTCTCTCTCCCTCAGAAAAGCAACGGCGATGATAGGTCTGTTTCCCACAAGAATACTCTCGGCTTGTAACGTGAGGAATCAAAGCGAGTCTAAGTTACCCCGGATAAACCCCTCTTTTTGCTCGGATAATCCCCTCTCTTGGCTCCGCATATCCTCCTTTGCTTCTTTGCTCTCTCTTTTTCCCTTGTCCATCCTCACCCCTCTCCTCTTTCGTCCTATTTCCCTCTCCGCAGCTTCTGTTCCCGGCGATGGATTTATTCTCACTTGGGTAAGGACGCCCTTAGCCTGGAACTCATTGTTGTGTTATCTTTAATGTTTCGCTCCGTCGGGATGATTTCTCCTTTGTTTTCCGGCTCAATTTTTCCTCTCTTTGTTCTTTGTCAGTTATATTTTTGTCTTAGTCATGTTAAGACTTCCCTTTTGTTATAGCCCACCTTCCGTCCCCCCTTCCTTCTCGGTGCCCCTATATGGCTCCTCTCCCTTGCTGCCCCTTTATCGCCCCTCCCCCTTGTCCCTTCGTATGCCGTGTTCTTTCAGCGGATGTCATTTCCCTGACGCTGCTTCGACGTAGTTAGTAATTCCCGTTTGACAAGGCCACGCCCACTTCGATGGTACAAAGGCCACCTCGCCCACCTTTGCTAACCGGCTGCTAAAACCGCTAATACGAGTCTTATTCCCCCCCCTCCTCCTCCTCCTTCTCCTCCTCTTCCTCTTCCGCCTCTTCATCTTTCCTTTTTTATCATTTCCAGACAGCGGTTGGGCGCGACAGGGGCAGTGTTGCGTCTTTTATCCCTCCGAGTTTCGCGTG
>NC_061852.1:26809456-26811956 GCF_019202785.1 Penaeus chinensis | reverse complement strand
CCAATTTTTTGTATTGTTTCCATTAAAGTCTCATTAGATTTATTGGTATTTCTGGCCTCCTGCTGACATCAGCGTTCGTATTTTCGAAGGAGGTAATTATATACGGAATTCCTTATTGTAATTATATGTTACTCATATACTTTGTGTGCGCGTAACCATGTCCTTTATGGTATGATCACATTTACATGATCATAAAAATGAGCGAGTTTGATATACTACGCTGGGCGGATGATGTCATGTGTATGAAAGCTCATGTACACATCTGAGTCGTGTTTATGTACGTGTGATCGTATGGGTGTCCGGTGAGTGTAGTGTGGTCACCCGCAACCACCGACTCAACCACACAAGCGAGTCTAATGAACCACAGGATTTACGATGGATTAAAGGCCCGTCTTTTTTTTTTTCTTGTTCATACAGTTACACTTGAACAACAGCGCGAGGGATTTCGTGTTTAAATAGAGGCCAGGATCGTGACGCGTGAGAGCGAGAGATAAGAGAGAAGGTGCACTGTCAGGTGATTGAGATAAAGATCCCGCTTTATGTCGGTTGTTTATTTTGGAGTGGATAAATATGCGTTTAAAATCTCCTCGCATGCAACGCGTCCATTCATCTGCATGCACACAGGCAAACACAAACGCATAAATACGTACAGAGACGTTGCAGACTCATATACACACGATTTTAAATTTACATTCGCACTAACACATAAAGTCACACACACACACACACACACACACACACACACACACACACACACACACACACACACACACTCTCTCTCTCTCTCTCTCTCTCTCTCTCTCTCTCTCTCTCTCTCTCTCTCTCTCTCTCTCTCTCTCTCTCTCTTTCTCTTTCTCTCTCTCTCTCTCTCTCTCTCTCTCTCTCTCTCTCTCTCTCTCTCTCTCTCTCTCTCTCTCTCTCTCTCTCTCTCTCTCTCTCTCTCTCTCTCTCTCTCTCTCTCTCTCTCTCTCTCTCTCTCTCTCTCTCTCTCTCTCTCTCAAGCAACACACAATCGTTTTGAAAATTAATTATTGTCACTAATTTTAATCATGTTGACTGCATTATATGTGAGAATTTAAAAAGACTAATACGCTGTATATTAATTGATGGTTTGGCGCTTCAACATTCAGTGATCACATAAGCACTGATGTGATACGGTGGCAAATTATTGATGTTATTGTGATGCATAGAATGGTATGGTTGCCTCGGTGTTAACGTATGAAAATACCGGTATTGACGCAGTGGTGTGCGGTGACAGCGGGACTTGAAGAGCCAAAACAAGTGTAGGTTTCATTGGTGTAATCCTGGGTGTGTGGTGACGGTGAAGCTGTAAGTGGCGGAGTGGATGGTAGAGGGTGTCTTTGGTGGAACAATGAGTTAGGGTTACTGGTCTTCCCTCTACCACAACACGTTTCTACAATCCGTAACTAAAGCGATTCTTGGACCATTCATAATCACCCCATACCTAATTATCTCTGGTCTTAAGGTCCCTGTTCTTTCGCTATTCTTCTCGAAGTGTTTTCACGCCGAGTCACACTCGCCCTAATCCCTTTTTGTTGTCGGAATGAAAGGCCGTGTTTCTACCTTGGAGATTTCTGCGTGGAGCGTGATTTAAGGATTTATTTTTATTCTTTTATTATTCAAAAAAAAAAAATCATTTATTATTTCTTTCCATTTTCCATTTTTTGGAAGTACTTAGTGCCGAGTCACCGACGATATCGGCTGGAAGAGCACACTTGTTACCAAGAGCACGCACGGCAGGGCGGGGCACCTCCGTCACTGTTACGTACCTGAAGGGGAAGCTATTTGCTTTATTCATTCCCATCGTGGCTTCTGTGTCTAGATCCGGAGGTTTGAGGCTTGTGTGTCACGCGGTGGTCTCGAATAGCTTTCCTGCGAAGGTAATTCCCGAATCTTATGCTTCGGAGCGGATTTATTGCAAGGAGATATCCGAAGTAGATTAATCCTCACTCGTTATCACTTGACATTTTCCACATCCATACCATAAGGCGAAGGTAATCCGTATTGGTATGTATCGTAAAGACAACAGAGAACCTTCGAAGCGAACAATTTCTATGATGAGCGTGGGTGAAATGCCCAGTGACGAAGAGAGAGCGAAGCGCCGCAACACCTCCGCTCGACACGACGCCCAAACAACAACTGACCCGGGAGGCGCCGTGACGCTGGCGCCTCGCCCCTCCCGCCGCTCTGCCCGACTCCCCGCAAGGGTGCCGCACCCCCACTCCCACATCCACCTGGGGTTTCATCCACTTCCACCTTGTCTTTAAAGATTCGTTGTCTTGAAGAGGATTAGGGAGTGGAGGCTGTCGTTTTGGAGACCGTTAGACTCGCTGTTTCGTAACCTTTAGGTCGTCAAAATCCGTTCTTGTCTCTCACGGAAGTGTTTTCATTGCAACTCTTTACTGTTTTTCCCGATGAAAGAGAGAAAATAAAAAGCCCTAGTGAAGGTTTTTTTTTCATTAAATCCGTCAGTTTTTGA
>NC_061852.1:26784456-26791956 GCF_019202785.1 Penaeus chinensis | reverse complement strand
CTCTTCTCTCCTCTTCTTCCTACTTTTTTTACTATTTTAACCCTCTTTCTTCTTTCTCTTCCTCCTCTTTCTCCTTTTCTCCTCTCCTTTCTTCACCCTCTCTCTCACCTCCCCTTCCCCCTCCTTTTTCAAACACCCTCTCTGTTTTTTTCCTCTTTTATTTTTCTTCCCCCCATCCCTCTCCCTCCCTCCCAAAATTACCTCCTTGGGACGCAATGATTCAAAAACCCACCCAGCCCGTTTTTCCGCAATCGATCAACGGGGGGCGATGGGACTACGCAAAGAAACGCTGGGCACTTAAAACAAAGGGGGGCGTGAAGGGGGGGGGGGGGGGGACGTTCCACAAAGGGCGGGGAAAGGGGGAGGGGGCGGGCGGGACTTGCACAGAAGGATTAGGGGAGAAGGAAGGGTTGCAGAGGGGAAGGAGGGTGGAGGCGAGAGAGCGGAAGGGGCGGGGGAAAAGGAAGGAGGTAGGTTGGGGGAGAGAGAGGGGAGGGAAGTCAGCTGGCAGGCCAAGGAGAGTTGGAAGGGAAAGGATAAAGAGGGAGGAGAAATATACAGCCACTGAGAGGGGGACAAGAGGGTGGGAAGGGGAATGCGAGATGAGTGTCCCTTGCGGTGAGGGGAATGGAAAGACCGCCAATAAAGATCGAATTGGCATGATGATGGAATGGTGTCGCCGCGAGAAGCTGGTGTGGCGAGGGGGCTGTGTTTTAAAGCGGATGTTACTCCCCGCGTTTTGCAGGTGTGGTGAGTGAGAAAGGAGAGGGAGAGGGAGAGAGAGAGAGAGAGAGAGAGAGAGAGAGAGAGGAAAAGAGAGAAGAGAGGGGAGAAAAGAGAGGGGGATGGGGGAGGGGGGGAGAGGGGGAGGAAAGAGAGATGGAGAGGGAGAGGGAAGAGGGAGAGGGAGAGAGGGAGAGAGAGAGGGAGAAGGGAGAGAGGGAGAGAGAGAGGGGGGAGAGGAGGAGAGGGGGGAGAGAGGGGAGAAGAGAGAGGAGAGAGAGAGGGAGAGGGGAGAGTGAGGGGGAGAGAAGTGTTGGGGAGTGAAAGTGTGAAGTGAGAAGTGTAGAAATGTGAGGTGTGAGAGTGTGGGGAGTGTGAGATGTGAAGTGTGAGAGTTTGAAGTGTGAGAGTTTGAGAGTGTGGGGAGTGTGAAGTGGAGAGGTAATGAGATGTGGAGTAAAGAGAGGTGAGAGTATGAGAGTGTGAGAGTATGAGAGTGTGAGAGGTGAGAGTGGGGAGAGTGTGAGGGTTGGGGAGTATGAAGTGTGAGAGTATATATGTAAGTATGAGAGTGTAGAGTATGAGAGTGTGAGAGTTAAAAAGTGTGAAGTATGAGGTTGAGAGTATGAAGTGTGAGAGTGTGAGAGTGTGAGGTGAAGTGGTGAGAGGTGAGAGTTAGAGTGTGAAGTTGAAAGTTGAGAGTTGAGGTGTGAGAGTGTGAGGTGGAGAGTTTTTAAAAGTGTGAAGTATGAGAGTGTGAGGTATGAAATGTGAGAGTATGAGAGTGTGAGGTATGAGTGTGAAGGGTGAGAGTGTGAGAGTAGAGAGTGGTAGAGAGAGAGTGTTGGGGTATGAGGTGATGGTATTGGGTGAGTGTTAAGTAGAGATGGGGTTGGATGTATTTTTTTTATGATGAAAATGTTGGTTTTTTTGGGGGGTGGGATTTTTGGGTTGTTTTTTTGTTTTAACCCGGGGGGAGATACACCCCTTAAAATTCAAGCACCCAATTTAGGCAATTCCCTCTATAATTGACCCGCTATCCATAAAAAAGCCCTACCACAGATATTTTAGGGCCAAACCCCACAATAATATGAACAACCGATAAAATGCAAGGGAGAGATGTTTATGCAGTTAACACGGGGTGAAAAGGGGCGAGACGAGGGGCGGGGAAAGATAACCACTTCCGCCGACGGGGATGTTTCCACCAGCGTCCCTCCCTGAACCGGGGCAAATAAAAATTTCCCAAAACAGGTCAGCGTTCCTCTGGAAAACATTTAGTTCCTCGAGTAACAGGTCCTTTATTGTAAAAGGACTGGTAATTACTCCCGAGAAGAGTTTATATTTTCCCCCAAACAGGTCAGTCACATTTTCTCTCAAAGAATGGATCAGCCTCTATAAGCAGGATAGTCGCTGTTAAAGAACAAGATAGTCGATCTCAAAGAACAGATTAGCCCCTCTCAAAGAACAAGATAGTTTTCCCAAAGAACAGGAACAGGTCAGTCCCTTTAAAAGGCCAGGTCAGTCACTTGGAGAATAGGTTGCCCGTAAACTATTTGTCCGAGCCAGTTGTCCCTCCTCCAGGGTGTATCGAGGAGCCCACGCGAATGTGCCAGACGTGAGGAAAAATCCCACATATAATTCTGAGGTGACACCCTGTATTTTAGCACCCAATAAGTCACCGAAACAGCCGCGTAACATTTTTATGACGCGTAGGGTTTGGAAAAAAAGACGACCCAGTATTAAATTAAGAAATTACAAAGAAGTTTTAAAATATTACCTTTTAGTTGTGGGAAATGAAAAAAAAAGTATTATTAGTTTTAAATATATATTCCTCCAGTTTCTCCAAAGCAAACTCTTCGTTTTTTTATTATTCATATTTTTATTTGTCATTTACTTACATCCATTCCAAGATCAATAGGATGGCGTATTTTATATATATAATATATTATATAATAATATATATATATAATAATTAAATTTAAATAATATATATATAATGTAATAAGTAATAAATATATATATTATTTTATATAAATGTAGGCTTATTTCCTCTTGCCAGCTCTTATGCCTGGCCTGTCTCCTCACTCCCCCATCTCTCCCCCTCTCTTTTCATCTTTTATTCTTCCCGTCTTCACAAATCTTATCCCCTACACCTTCTCTTCCCTTCCGTCCGGGGAAGGTTCCATATGTCACGGAGTGTTACAATGTCTGCTATTTTTAGAGGGGAAGAAGGGAATAAAAGTAACAGCGTAAAATATAAATTTTCGCGCGCTTGTAAATTTATGCCAAGCTGTAGCCAGGAGGTGCCAGGGAGTGCCGCAGAAATGAAAGTGCCCCCATGCTTGATGCAATCTCTCTCTCTCTCTCTCTCTCACTTTTCTCTCTCCTCTCCCCTCTTCTCTCTTCTCTTCCCCTCTCTCCTCTCCCCTCCTCTCCCCCCTCTCCCCCCTCTCCCTCTCCCTCTCCCTCTCCCCCTCCCCCCCCTCCCCCCCCCCCCTCTCCTTTTCTCTCTCATCCTCTCTCTCTCCTCTTCTCTCTCTTCCCTTCTCTCTCCCCTCTCCCCCTCCCCCCCCCCACCCTCTCCTCCCTTTTCCTCTCCCTCTCCCTCCCCTCCCTCCCCCTTTTTCCCCCCCTCTCTCTCCCCCCCCCCTCTCATCCCTCTCTCCTCCTCCTCCCCTCTCTTCTCTCTTCTCTCCTCCCCCTCTCTCTCTTCTCTCTCTCTCCCCTCTCTCTCTCTCCTCTCTTCCCACTCCTCCTCTCCCTCTCCCTTCCCTCTTTCCCCTTTCCCCCCCCCCCTCTCCCTCTTCCTCTCTCTCTCTCTCTCTCTCCTCTCTTCTCCTCTCACTCTCTCCCCTCGCCTCCTCTCCACCCCTCATTCTCTCTCTCCCTTTCCCCTCCCCCCCTCCCTCTCCCCCTCCCCTCTCCCCCCTCTTCATCTCTCCCTCCCCCTTCCTCTCCCTTTCCCCCTCCCCCTCTCTCTCCTCCACTATCTCCCCTCTCTCCCCTCTCTCTCCCCTCCCCCTCTTCCTCTCCTCTCTCTCTCTCTCTCTCTCTCTTTTCTGTTCTCTCCTCTTCTCTTTCTCTCCTCTCCCTCTCCCCTCCCGCCCCCCCTTTTTCCCCCCTCCTTCCCTCCTCCTAAATTCCCCCCCAACCTTTAGCTCTCCCTTTCCCTCTCCCCACCCCTTCCCCCTCCTCTCCCTCTCCATCTCCATCTCCATCTCCCTCTCCATCTCCCCTCCACTCCCCCCTCCCTCTCCCTCTCCCCCTCCCCTCTCTCCTCTTCTCCTCTCTCCTCTCCTCTCTCTCCTCTCCCCTTTTCCCCTTCTCTCTCTTCCCCCCCCCCTCTTTTTTCTCTCCTTTTCCCCTCTCTTCCTCTCCCCTCCCTCTCTCTCTCTCTCCCTTCCTTCCCTTTTTCACTCTCTCCCCTCCTCTTTCCCCCTCCCCCTTCGTCTCCCCTCCCTCTCCCTCTCCCCCTTCGTCCCCTCTCCCTCTCTACCTCTTTTCCCTTTTTTTCCCTTTTTTCCCTTTTTCTCCTTTCCCTTTTTCCCTCTTTCCCTCTTTTCCTCTCTCTCTCTCTCTCTCTCTCCTCTCTCCTCGCTCTCATCTCTCTCTCTCTCTCTCCTCCTCCTCCTCATCTCTCCTCTCCTCTCCTCTCTCCTCCTCTCTCTCTTCTCTCTCCTTTCCTCTCTCTCTCCTCTCTCTTCTCTCCTCTTTCTCTCTCCTCTCTCTCTCGTCTCTCTCTCTCTCTCTCTCTCTCCTCTCTCTCTCCTCATCTCTCTCTCTCTCCTATCCCTCTCTCTCCTTCTCTCTCTCTCCTCCCTTTCTCCTCTCTCCGATCCTTCTCTCTCTCTCTCCCTTCTCTCTCTCCTTTCCCTCTCTCTCCTCTCTTCTACTCTCTCTCTCTCCCTCCTCTCTCTCTCTCTCTCTCTCATCTCTCTTCTCTCTCTCTCCTCTCTCTCCCCCTCTCTCCCTCTCTCCCTTCTCTCTCTCTTCTCTCTCTCTCTCTTCTCTCTCTCTCTCTACTCATTTCTTCTCTCTCTCTCTTTCTCTCTCTCTCTCTTCTCATCCTCTCTCTCTCCTCTCTCCTCTCTCTCTCTCTCTCTCTCTCCCCCCCCCTTTCACTCTCCTCTCTCTCCTCTCTCTCTCTCTCTTCTTCTCTCCCCTCTCCCACCTCTCTCTCTCTCTCTCTCTATCTCTATCTCTCTCTCTCTCTCTCCTCTCTCTCCTCTTCCTCACTCTGCTCTCCTCTCTCTCTCTCTCTCCTTCTCGTCCTTCTCTCCTTCTCTCTCTCTCCTTCTCTCTTCTCCTCTCGTCTTTTCCTTCATCTCTATCTCTCTTTCCTTCTCTCTCTCGCTCTCTCCCTCTTTCCTTCTCTCTCTCGCTCTCTCCCTCTTTCCTTCTCTCTCTCTCTCCCCCACTCCCTCTCCTCCCTCTCCCACTCTCTCTCTCTCTTTCTCTCTCTCTCTCTCCCTCTCTCTCTCTCTCTCTCTCTCTCTCTCTCTCTCTCTCTCTCTCTCTCTCTCTCTCTCTCCTTCCTTCCTTTCTCACTCTCTCCCCTCTCTCTCCCTCTCCCTCTTCGTCTCCCTCTCCCTCTCCCTCTTCGTCCCCCTCTCCCTCTCTACCTCTTTCCCTTTTTCCCTTTTTCCCTTTTTCCCTTTTTCTCTCTTTCCCTTTTTCCCTATTTCCCTCTTTTCCTCTCTCTCTCTCTCTCTCTCTCTCTCTCTCTCTCTCTCTCTCTCTCTCTCTCTCTCTCTCTCTCTCTCTCTCTCTCTCTCTCTCTCTCTCTCTCTCAATCTCTCAATCTCTCTTTCTCTCTCTCTCTCTCTCTCTCACTCTCTCACTCTTGCCTATCTTTAACAGTAATCTTTTCTTATCCCTTTTTTACCGGCTGATGATATATGTCACCATCAGGAGAGAATGTTTTTTTTTTTTTATCTGATGATTTAATACGTTTTTTGACGTTTTGATAAATAGAAAATGGTCGCTTGCCGCTGGACATTCATCATAGTGTTTGAGAATAGTAACAAACCTAACTGGTTGATTGTATGTTGTTATTCATGTTGTGGGTACAGAAAACCTCTTGAATTGGTCACATATGATTTTAGTACTAAATGATCGTGGACTCTTTACTTAAACGGAAAATTCGATATTAAAAATAGACTGCTCTTCCTTTGAGTTAGTAGAAGTAATGGATATTCCAAGAGCAGTTTAACCATCCTTTTATCACACAGGATCTGCTTTTCCCTGCTCCACAATATGTCTCCCCGACATCTTACGGCCGCTGTAGCCACCACGCCCATACTTACATTCCTTCTAAAGACCGGTTATAGCGGTGGCTGATGCTGGCCGATGCCATGGGCGTAATCCCTGGGATGGTAAGGTGCTCGAGCAGAAATGAGGAGGATGCACCAACCGGCTCTCTCTTTGCGTTGCGTCTCGAAGGTCCTTCCTAGTGATGCATCTAGAACTAGGATGCGATTGCCTCTCTGGATATGAGGGTGCTTTAAAAGGAGTTATATGGGCAGCGGAGGAGGGGTTGGATGAGGGAGTGGCATGAGCGTTTGTAAATATAATTAGTGAAAGAATCGGAAGAGGTAGGTGTGTTTATTAATGCATGAACGTGTGTAAATTGAATTAGTGAAATTACCTAAAGAAAGGGATACGTTTTCTTTATCTTATTTATTTATTTATTTATTGTACGGAATTACAAAGAAAATGAGCGACTGTTTTTCTTGTTCTTTCGGAAAAGCAGGCTGCGTGAATGATCGTGAAATTCAAAACTCAAGGTAGGGAATTCTGAGAGGGTGCGAGTCACCACCCGCAACGTATTCACACGTCGCACGAAATTGAAGGATGTGCAGTTGTTATTAGGGGAAACTAGCTCAACCGCCCCTTGGTTTTCCACGGTCTTAGTGCAAGTAATGACTGCCACGGTGATAATTAATTAACTCGCCTTCGCTTCCTGTCCCCCCTGTTCATCCTATATTTCCCGCCCCTCCTTCGCCTCGTCCCAGTTCTCACACCCCGACCATGATTAAAAGACAAGACGCCGTAAAAGGAAATCATAAATTCCTGGGGGGGAGGGGTGAAGGAGAGGGGAAAAGGGAGGGGAAGAGGGGTTAGGGGGGGGGGCGTGAAGGAGAAGGGAAAAGGGAGCGGGAGAGGGGTTGGGCGGGGGGGTGTACCAGCAATGACCCGAACCGCCGAACCTATAACGGGTTGCAGGTAAATCTATACGTTGCAAGGACGGCGAGGAAATGTTCAGGCGAGGCGATTGGATTCCGTGCATGAGGTGTGAGTGAGGGAGACATGCTGAATGGCGGATTTGTCACGCGCATGTATGGTCTCATTAACTCACTCACTCGGTTACTTACTCACTCATTCACCCTCTCTCCCTCCCTCCCTCCCTCCCTCCCTCCCTCCCTCCCTCCCTCCCTCCCTCCCTCCCTCCCTCCCTCCCTCCCTCCCTCCCTCCCTCCCTCTTCCCTACCCTCCCCTCCCGCCTTCCCTCTCCCACTCTTAGCTCACTCTCCCTCTCTCGCTATGCAGTACCCCCGCTAGCGCGCATGCACACGGTCTCCCAGTCAAGTACAGTGTTTTAGTCGAAAGGAGAAAATGCGTACTGCGCTCCCTGCCTATGAGTTGCCCCGCATTTTCCTCTTTTTTTCTCTTCTTTTTTAGAGATGTGCAAAAAATGGGTCAGGACAGGGACGAGGACGGGAGCTATATGAAGAGATAAGAGGAATAATGAATTCAGATAAAGGTTAATGACAGATA
>NC_061852.1:26776956-26779456 GCF_019202785.1 Penaeus chinensis | reverse complement strand
CGCTGGAATTATGCGGTCGCGTTGTTCGGTTATCATTTGTTGATCAGCGTGTTCGGCGCGTGGAAGGGATCGTAAATCACGGAATCGTAGGCGTCGCTCTGAAGTGGCTGCCCTTCTCCCGGCTGTGGCATCGGCCCGAGAGGCGCCTCCTAAGAGCTCTGTGGCAAGACGTCTTATAGCTGTCTCCCATGTCCTTAGCCCTTCTCCGGCGTCCTTGTTTTGGGGCCTCAGTATCCACCTCATTCTTCGGTACCCCTGTCTCTCTCTCCACCTTCGTGTGAGGATGAGTGCCCATTTTTATTATATATTAATGTCACTGATTTTACTAAAAAAATTTTAAAAGGGGGGGGGGGAAAGGGGGAGGGAAAAGGGAGGGGGGAGTCCCCTCGCGCATAAATTTTGAGCGGGTTGCGTTATGGGGTCCCCTTTTGCTCCTGTCATTTTCATTGGGGTTGCTGGGTTTAATTATATTATTGTTATTGTTATTACTATTATTGCTGCTTATTACCCATCATCTTTCATCTTCATCATAAACATTACTATTTTTTTTTTAAATTTTGCTTTTTCTACGTATATAATTTTTTTTTTATAAATATATAATATAAAATATATACATACAAATACATAGATATATATATATATATAAAAATATTTTGTTGTGTGTGGTGGTTTTGTGTGTTTTTGTGTGTGTGTGTTGTTGTGTGTGTATTGTGAGTGGGGCGACGGGCGGCGTGTTTTGTTATTATGTGGGGTTGTGGTATGGGGTGTATTGTAATTGTATGTAAGTTAAAAATGTGTGGTGTTTTGAGTGAGAATTATGTCTTTAAAAATCAATTTAAAGTATAAAAAAAATTTTATGTATGCATGATTTTGTAGTACATCGCGTAACGTGTGGTGGGGGTGTGAATGTGTCTGTGGAGTGAAAATTTCCCTGGTCTGTTCAAAAACGGGGGCTGTATGGATAACGGAATGCACCGAGAAAAAACTCCTGCGTCGCGTTTTTTTTTTGGTGAATAGACTGCAGATCTGACGATGAAGCTGAGATAATTGGTGAATGCCGATTAAAAAGGGGAGGAATCGGGGGTGTGTGGGAAAAAAAAAGGGGGCGAGGAAATTAGTAGGGGGAAAAGGGGGATTTTTTTTTTTATTCCCTTTTTTCCCCCCTTTTTTCCCCCCCCTTTTCCCTTTTCCTCCCGCCCCCCTCCCCCCCCCCTTTTTTTTCAACCCCTTTTTTCCCCAAAAACACCCAAAAAAAAAACCAAAACACAAAAGGAACGGAAAACCGAGCTAGAACTCGTGATGGATGAAGTGATGCCAGTTTCGACTCCGGGCGGGGTTGTCGCTCCTGGGTGAATCTCGAATCAGTGGCAGTTATCATTATGTTGCCCTCACGGCTCCCCGCCCAACCCCCTTCCAGTCCAGGCACCCTCCCCCTCCCTCCTCCAGAGCCCCCGTAACATCATCATTATGCCAACCCTGTAATGAAAGCGGAGGGCGTCGGAGTTAGGCCTACTCCAAAACCACCTTTAAAAGAAAAGAAGAAGAAAAAAAAGCAATGTTAACGTAATTAGGTTCCTTACTCGTTCTTGTCTCGACGCGAACCTCCCCAAGTTCCGCGGATTCTGCGGGGGCGTCAGCTCGTAGAAGATGAGGCGAAGAGGGGAAGCAAGGGGGAATTTGAGTGAGGACGGGGTGTAGGATCATGTAATGTTGAGGTTAGGGGGAGGTAATGTTGTATGAGCGGGAGGGGAAGGCACAATGGATGCCTGTTATTCTGACGTGTGGATGGACTATTACGGGCCTGATGACATTGCGTTGGGCTGATTGTGGACGTGTGCGAGGAGACGAGAGGAGAGGGAGCGATGCTGGCGGGAGGAAAGACGCTCGTTGGGGGAGAGGGACGAGAGGAGGAAGGAGAGGGAACAGGAAGAGAGGGAAACAGTTGTGGAGGGAAGCTTCTGGGGTAGAATGCGGGATTATATAGGGATACGAGGAGGAACTAAAATGGATATATTACTGTGAAGGGATCGGTAAAAAGGAGACTGGGGGAAGAGAGTAGAGAGGAAGGAAGGAAAAGGGACAGAAACAGCACAAAGACAGTGGTAGGTAAAAACGGGAGAAGTGCATTCTCAAAATATAAATACGCAATTGAAAATACTTGAATTGTGTAGCAACGATCACACAGAGGAAAGGACACCATGAAGATGTGTAAAGAACATTAGTTTACACTCCAAGTCAAGATTACCTAAGGCTTACGACATAACGTGTGTGGATTATCGACGAAGCTTTTTAAAATTAGAAAATGAAGTCTATGATGAGCACAAAGACCGTGCCACAGAGCTAATACTCAAGGAAGCGAAAGTTATTCAAGAAGGTGCTTGAGAAATATTGAGGAGGCCGAGAGGGCTCTTTGGGGTGATAGGAAATGTCCGTTACAGTCAGGATGACGCTTATTTTTGGTCTGTTGAAATTTGATGTAAAGAAATAGTCTAATTGTGGA
>NC_061852.1:26756956-26759456 GCF_019202785.1 Penaeus chinensis | reverse complement strand
CCCTGCCCCTCGTCCCTCGCCCTCAAGAAACGGCTTTTATGACTACCATCTGTACCTCTGCGTCCCCCTTCGCCCTTTGCCACTTACCCTTTGCTCTTGCCTCTTCTCCATAACCTCCGGTCGTATTCTGACTCCCCCTGTTCGAGGTTGTAAGGCACAACGCCACGGATTACGCGGGGTTGGGCCGGCGTTCGTGATAATGTCCGTGCGTAAATGCGCCAAGTGAATTTTTGCCGGGGGAGGATCCGCGGAGTAATCCTTCGTTCAGCCGGGGGAGCTTGGTTCAGCGACGTTGCGTAGGGCGCTGGGGAGGGGGGGGGGGAGCACGTGGGGAGCCGGACTGCGGGTGGGAGTGTGAGAGAGAAGGAAGGAGGGAGGGGGAGAGGCTGGGAGAGCGAGGGAATTTGGGAAAGCGGCTGGGAGAGAGAGAGGAAGGGAGGGTAGAAAGGAAATAGGAAGAGGGAGGTGAGGAAGGAGAGAAAGAAGCCGGGAGAGAGGTCGGGAGGGAGAAAAGAGGAGAGGAGGGTAGGGAGGAATAGAAAGAGAGAAGGAAGGAAGAAGAGAGGGTAGGCGGTCAGGAGAGGAGACAGGGGGAAGGAGGGAAAAGATAAGCCAATCTACATGTTTTTAAAAGTGTTGAAAACACCTTTTAGTAATTAGGGTCTTCGGAGAAATTAATCTGACCCACGAAGCGTGCTGTGTAGTGGGCGTTTAGGCGAGCCAAGTGCACTAGGACCTGGCTGGCCAGGTGGACAGAACCTCTCAGAGGATCATTGTTGTTCTAATATCATCTCTTGATCACAAATAGCATCCTGCACAAACCAGTGTCCCCTATATAATTTAGATTTTTATCATTCTTTAATGTATAGCATATGGCGCTGCATGAAGGACTGAACGTAGCACAAAGAGCAACGGCGGCAAAGTGCAATCAACTAAGTGATGGTAAACTATTGCTATGAAATAAAGCTCTCATTTTTTGGAAGTGTTATGAAAGTGAGAACAATTTATTTTCTCTGACAAATTGGAAGGGTATGGTGAAGGACGACGCCGTCAGACACCCTCTCCCTTGCCATGGTGAGGACCACACCGGCCTTGTTCCGTGTCCTGTGGTGCAGGTGTTGTGAGGGTGTAGGAGGGGAGGGGAGGGGAGGGGCAGCCGCACCATACACCAGTCCCCCAAGTAATGAACTGACTGTCGTTATAGAGCAGCGGTCACCCCCTGTCGGGCCTCGGCCAACTCGCCGTGCTGCCCGACCAGTGTGACAGGGGAGGTAATTAACAGGGCTGGCCTTTCTTGCCAATACCCCGATCTCGTCTTTCCCGGGTTAAGGTATGAACCTAAGGTGACGGGGGGAAGGAAAGGGGAGAGAAGCAAGTGTAATGGATCTCTCCACCGAATCTCATCAGAGCCAAAAGGGTTGAAGAACAGGCGGGCCTTAAAAGTTGCAGAAAGAGTGAAAAACTCTCACACTTGCTGTATAAAATGATATACAGCTAACGATCTCTGGCTTGATGGAGAGTTGAGAACAAGCAGCCTCATGCATGCCTCGTGTTATGTGAGTTCTTCGTACCGTAACTAAACCTCATATGATGTAACTGCAACCTCATTACCCGCTGAGAAGTTGTAGAGACCAGAGAGGCGTTTGTGGAGCGCAGCAGGCGGAGCATTACCATACAGGTGCCGTATATCAGCGGGGGTCCTAGGGCTCCCCCTGATATTTCATCTCGCTCCTTATCCCACTGAACCCCCTCTCTTTCCTTATTGAGATCTCCCGCCTGATGGATGCTCCCGAGATTTCCTTAAGTTGTTTTCTAGGGACCGAACAGCGTCTTGGAAGAGGGGAGAGGGAGAAGGGGAGGGAGGATGTGAGGGAAAGAGAGGAAGAGGATAGAGGTGAATGATGGGGGTAGAAAGGACACGAAGGGAGAGGGAGGAAAAGGAAGAAGGCGAGAGAGGATAGGGAAGAAAGGAGGAAGAAAGAGAGGATGGGAGAGAAGGGAGAAAGAGAAAGGAGTTATAGAAGGGAGCAGGAGAGAGAGGATAGGGAGAAAATGGAGAAAGATAGAGAAGATAGGGGAGAAGGGTGAAGAGGAAAGAGGATACTAGAAAAGAGAGCAGGAGGATGACGAAAGGAGGAGAAAGGAACAGGAAAGAGAGGATAGACGGGAAAGGGAGAAGGAGAAATAGGATATGATACAAAGGAGAAGAAAAAAAAAGTTAGGGGAGAAGGAACAAGAAGAGAGAGCATAGGAGAGAAAGAGAAGGGAGAAGGGACGGGGAGAGAGAGGATAAAGGAGAATGGAGGAAGAGAGAAAGGATAGTGGGGAAGGGGAGGCGGAGATCGATGCATTAGCACATACATCTTGTTCTGGGTTCATTGGCTCTATAAGGAGCGGCCTCGAGGTAAAGAATAGAGTAGATTTCCTCATTTCCCAAAATCTCTCTCTCGCTCCCGCTCATGTACTGCACACACGCCGTCTCGCGTCAATGGATATCATC
>NC_061852.1:26746956-26749456 GCF_019202785.1 Penaeus chinensis | reverse complement strand
TAACGGCTATCCCTGAACCGATTATAATGGTAAATATTTTTTTAACGATTATACTTAAACACATAGTCGAGATTTTACGAGCCCAGCATCCAGCGTTGTGTCCAGCTGAAGTAAATCTTGTTCTCCGCTGATGGAGCCACAAGGGAACCCCGGTGTTTTACTGATATCCATCTCCATCCCGCCTTAAGTGCATTTAGAATGTAGCTTCCGAATGACCCCGTCTACGCCACCAACAACTCAGCCCACCTGACAACATTTCCATCATCTACCACCATCCTACCAGCTCGCAGGATGCTTGTACGCAAAATCACTGCTCTTTGAACGCAGAATTTCCCTCGTGGACCTTTCGCGTTGAGAAGTGTTCCGCGACTCTTGCGTGGATTAAGACTATCACCTCATCTCGAATAATTTACTTTTATGTGAGTACAGAATGTTTATCATCGGGGCTGTCAGATTTTACTCGGCTTATCTTAATACCTGTCCGGTAACCAGCCCCTGCCTGGTGAGTAATGCCTATCCGCGTGTTGTTAAGGCACGTTCTGTTGTGTTGATTCTCTCCTTGTAGTTTGTTGGGAGATATCTTCTCTAACGAGCATATTACAGCTTTTGGGAATGCTAAGTATGGCCCTTCCTTCACTTCATTGCTTCTCGTTAATGCTCCTACTTGTTTTTATGTGTGTCTTTTTCGTTAATTTTATTGCTTCTTCCTTATTTTTAAAAATCTTTCCCTTTTCTCACGCAATCTTCTCGTTTCCTTCGTTATCTCGCACGTATTCTTCCTTCTGTTTACTTCTTTTCTCAACAATTTTTCTTGGTTTAGTTATTGCTGTTGTTTTTTTCTTTTTCTTCTATGACTCATCATCATTATCTTTCCTCTGCTTTTATTTGTATTCTAAACTTTCTCATTTTTCCTTTTTTTCCCCCTTCTCGGTCCTCCTCCTCTTCCTCCCTCTTGTACTCCTTTTCTACTACTACTACTACTACTACTACTACTACTACTACTACTACTACTACTACTATTACTACTACTACTACTACTACTACTACTACTACTACTACTACTACTACTGTTACTACAATTACTATTACTACTACCACCACTACTACTACTCCTCCTCCTACTACTACTACTACTACTACTACTACTACTACTACTACTATTACTACTACTACTATTACTACTACTACTATTACTACCACCATTACTATTACTATTACTACTTCTATTACTACTACTACTACTACTACTACTACTACTACTACTACTACTCCTACTATCACTACCATTACTACTCCTACTCCTACTACTACCACTACTACTACTACTATTACTATTACTACTACTATTACTACTACTCTTATTTCTACTACTTTTCTGGTTTATTCTACTCCATCTTCCACCGCCACCTCCAGCTCTGCATCCACCGTCACCCCCCCCCCCCCGCACTTCCGCTCTCCACGTACTATCCTGCTGCTTCTCCTTCTCCGCCTCCTCCTCATACATTTCTTCTCCACGTTGCGCTTTTCTGTGTTCTTTTTATTCTTCTTTGTCGCTTCGTTTCCCTCTGCGTGTCTTGCCCCCCTCCCCCCTCTTATTAACCTACCCTCTCTCTCTCTCCATCCCTCCCTCCCTCCCTCCCTCCCTCCCTCCCTCCCTCCCTCCCTCCCTCCCTCCCTTCTCTCTCCTTCCTCTCTCCCTCCCTCCCTTCCCTCTCCCTCCATCCTCCTCTCTCCTTCCTCCCTCTCCCCTCTTCCCTCCCTTCCTCCTCCCTCCCACCTATCTCCCTCCCTCCCTCCCTTCTCCCTCCCTCCCTTCTCCCTCCCTCCCTCCCTCTTTCTCCCTCCCTCCCAGAATACAGATGTCCTCCCTTTTACGCCAAAGTTCCATTTTCTTCCCCCTGTGTGTCGGTTATCGTCCCGCCCTCCCATTAATGATAAGATAAAAGAGGGAAAAAAGGCAAAGATAACCAAGAAATGGAAACATGATAAGAAGGGAATAACGTGGCATCTGGGACGGTGGCTCGTGTTCAAGAGCGGAAGTGGATGCGAAGTGGAAGCATACGAAAAAGAAGGGAGGAGAGACAGAGGGAGAGAGTGAGAGTGGGAGGGAGGGAGGGAGGGAGGGAGGGGGGGAAGGAGGGGGGAAGGGAGGGAGGGAGGGAGGGAGGGAGGAGAGGGAAAAGGAAAGTGAGAAGGAGAGGGAAAGGGAGAGAGAGGGAGAGAAGAGAGAGAAAAGGAGAGAGAGAGAAAGAGAGAAAGAGAGAAAGAGAGAAAGAGAGAAAGATAGAAAGATAGAAAGATAGAGAGAGAGAGAGAGAGAGAGAGAGAGAGAGAGAGAGAGAGAGAGAGAGAGAGAGAGAGAGAGAGAGAGAGAGAGAGAGAGAGAAGGAAAATGCTATGGAAAAGTATTTAGTGGGAAGGGCCAGGAGGATTATCAGGAAGTTAGAGAATGTCGAGGAGGGAGAGACGAAGAGAGAGAAAGAAGGCGTTGAGGCGAGTT
>NC_061852.1:26734456-26736956 GCF_019202785.1 Penaeus chinensis | reverse complement strand
GCCATATAAATTAATTTTAGTGGAAAATAATATCTTCATACAGTAGCTTCCCACAATTTCGCTTAGCTTCTCACGGGGACGATAAACGGGCGTAGTGAGCCTTTCCCGCCGCTTTCCGTCTCTTTGCCTCGAAAACAATCTCGGACAATACGTTAATCATATTCCCCGCCGAGGATCACAGGAAGGCACTCGCCGTCATCGTCGCGGAAAAGCCATCGCGAAGACAAAAGGGGTGGTAATCCTATTAGCTCCCACAGGACTTCCGACCTTGTGCGATACACGGAGAAGCCGAGGAGGGGCGGGAAGGTGCTCAGCGGGGATCTCTAGGGCGTGGAGGGGCGTTGACGTTCCACGGATGACTGCTCCTGCCACGTGCCCGTCATTTGGCGGGAGCCCCATCTCTGTTCAGCCATCCAGTCACTGTCATCCTTCATCCTTTTGTAACCCGTCCTGTCATCTCTTTCTCTAACGTGCCCTGTCACTCTCTACTACCATGTCACCCTTTTCTACCATGTCTTGTCACTCTTTCTCTTTTCTGGTATGCCATGTTTTTTAAACTCCTCTGAACTCCAGCACCGTATTACCTGCCACCACCATGTTTTTTTAGCATAGTGTGTCACACCTATTAAAATGTCCTGTCACGTTTTTAACACACCGTGTCACCCTGCTGGTAATATACATTATCGCCATATTTTAATATTCCCTGACACCCTACCACTGCCTCGAGGCCGCCCGCCCGCCCATCTTGCGTCGCCAATCACCTGACGATGTTTACTTCAGCGGAGACCAGTCGGCTTCCCCTCGCCCGGCTGTGCGCGGCCAGGCGGCTCGGGGCTTGAAGTGGGCCGCGCGGACTGCCGTTTAACAGCCTTGTTTTCGTCGCCCCTTCGCCCTCTTCCCGGGGATTATTTTTTCGTTTGGATCTTCTGTTTGGTTGGGTTTAGTGGAATATTTGACTTGTTAAGTTGGTTTTCTTTTACGTCGTTGATTAGTTCGGTTTTATTTCTCTGTTTGTTTGTTTAACTTTCGAAATCGTTTTCTTATCAGTTTCCTGCAGATTATTTTGTTAATTTTTTTTTTTACTTTTGTGCTTTACGAATTCCCTATGTAAGTTTTTTCTTTTCTTTTTTGTTCGTTGGTCTTTATCAGTTTCATGCATATTTCTTTCCTTGTTTTTTGTTGCTTTTTTCATTTTTACCAGTTTTGTGTACATAGTTTCATTGTTTTTCTTTGCGTTATACTTAATCAGTGTTCTGTGGATTTTTTTACGATCTCATTTTCGTTTTTTTGTTTTTTTTTTCCTCTATTCCGTTATTTGTTTTCCTTGTTTCGCATTTGTTCTCTTCTTCCACGTTCAACTCTTCTTTACTGCCCTTGTTCTCCTGTTCACGTTCGGATGCTGACTTTTGCTCGGATACTTCGAATAGTTTTGTTTATTTTTTAAGTAATTTCTCGACGATTTTTTTTTTTTTTTTTCTAGAGTAGTTCTATTGGTTCAGTTCTCTTTAATTCGTCGTTGTCGCAATCAGTGAGACGTGGAAATTAAACACGAAAGATTAAAACTTAGAAGTCTTCCGTTGATTTTTTTCTTGTCCGCATCTGATTTTTGTTATTTTGTTTATTTTCCTGTTTGTCAGTTATCCGTTCCTGTATTTATTTATGTGGTTTGTTTCTCCCACTGTGACCTGATTGGCTGAGACCGAGTTTTATTCACCGCCTCAAGAAATAACACAATATTCATATATATTGTATTTATTGTCTCATTTTCTCTTTTTTTTATGACTCGAATCTATATTTGTGCGCTGGCGGTAATTTGTGTAGCTGCATTTTTCTCTTTTGTTTTTTGCCGGATGTCATGGGGAAAAAAAAAAGGTTTTGAGTATTTGCTCTGAAAAAATAAATAATAAACATGTACAACTGAAACATTTTATTACAGATTTGACGACGAGTCTTTATATTAAAAATGATTCACCCGAGATTACTTCGTCCCTAGCAGTGGATGAATATGTAGAAGGCGATGTTTAAATTTGCAAACAAGTATGAACTGCGATCGACTGGGTGTGACGCGGGGATGGCTGTTCGGTATTTCCTTCGGCGGAAGATATTTTTTTTTCTCTCTGCTTGAATCTCACGTTTTTGTGATCATGTTATGTTGCAGGATATTTTCTGTATGCCGAGGAGTGGTGTGAGGTATTAGAGATGCATTTTTGATAGGTGCAAAATGTATCCATTGTATTCACGAATTTCAGCTAAATTGGAGATGATGTAATGCGCTAGAGCGTTGGTTTGGATCGCGTAATCTGCCGGCTTTTGGCATTAAAGGATTCGGGTGATTGTTTTAGTTGCGTTTTTAGTTTGCGCTCCGTTTAATCCCGGGAAATGTTTACGAGCTAAATTCTGTGGATGGGAAGGCATGCCCATCCTCGCGGGAGTAATGATATTGATCCATTAGGTTCATGAAAGCGAAAGGGGATACATTGCCCCTCACGAGCCGCGTTCC
>NC_061852.1:26726956-26729456 GCF_019202785.1 Penaeus chinensis | reverse complement strand
AAGAAGAGTCGGGGGACGGCACGGCGGGTCGGCCATTGTCTCTCGCTTCGGAGGGCGGAACAATGTCGGTTTGTATGGACAGAGGGGGGGGGGGGGGGACTTAAGGCTGTATCTCTGTGACTTTGATGTTGATGGATGGGGTGGATTATGTGAATGGCGAGGGTGAAGGGGTTTTTAATTGTGGATGTTCGTGTGTAAGAGAGATGAATTGTGATTATTGTTAGGGTTACGTGTCTTTAGCTGTGATAGCCAAGCATTGGATATAGATAGAGCGGTAGATATAGCGTAATGGGGTGAGAAAGCGGATACCGGTTCTCTGTCGGAGTTTCAAAATCAGAGAATAAAGGCGTCTAAGGGGGTCTGGGTCAGGCTAAAAAGCTTGTCTTGTGAGATAAATGGTTAGATTGTGCTTCAAAGACGCTATTCACGCATACTGGGAAAGACCTGATTCGGGCGAAAACTTAAATAGGAAGTTATTGATAAAGTGCCAAAAGAAAAAAAGATCCAAGAATAACAAAAATATTTTCTTTTCTTTTTTTCTTATAAATTCTTCAGATTCCCCTGTTGCGTTAGGAAAGATTTACTGGTGTTACAGTTTAAAGGATGCGAGGTTAGTGACGCACGAAGGAGTAAACTGATAGCCATAGTAGTGGGCGGAGTGACAGTCATGCAGACAGAGAAGGTGTATGACATGACGCAGAAGAGGGGATTGGGTGACCCCGTGGCCCAGTGACCCTAGTTGCCAGGTCAGGGTGATTGCTATAGTGTATTTGTTAGGCCAAATGTAAACCTCGCATTGGGTAAGGGCGTCTGGTACTAGAGATGAGGAGGGTGGGAGGGAGGGGACCGATGTGCGTAAATACCAGGATGTGAGTCGACCCATTCATCGTCGGGTGAAGAGAGGGGCAGGGGGGGGTGGGGGTGAGAGGGTGCTGATGCCCTGCATGAAGGACTCAAGAGCACGAGAGCGCACGCTGCTTTACTTTTCCTTGTCTTACTTTTTTTAAACTTCTTTCCGAGAGTTGCCTTGCGGTAAAATCATTTCATTAGAGAGTGTAGATGTACCTCTATTACATTCACAGTGTTTTTTTTTTTTCTTCAGAAATATATATATAACAAAGTCAACGAGAGTGAGAAATTCATTTTAGAAATAAAAAGACGCCAAGCCAGCGGCTTTCTCGATCATTCTAGCAACCCCGATAGAAAAATGATTGGACGCGGTTGAGGGACTTCTTGTACTCGGTTGCGATTTGT
Organism: Penaeus chinensis; assembly: GCF_019202785.1. NCBI lineage: Eukaryota > Metazoa > Arthropoda > Malacostraca > Decapoda > Penaeidae > Penaeus > Penaeus chinensis. Next base: position 26,728,202 of record NC_061852.1, on the reverse strand, counting down.
GTCTTGTCTCTGCCTCTTCCCGATCCTTTGTTTCTGCCCGGGTCATTCACACTATGTATTCATTTGATTATATATAAAGCTTTTTTTTTCTTTGTTAGTAAGGGTATCGTAAAAATCCACTTCATCGTGAATCCATGGAACACCAGGTCGATGGAAAAAGAGAGCGGTGTTTTGGAAGGTCATGTGAATGCTCGCGCTTTCGGGGAGCGCGAGCGGAATCCTCAAAGCACGAGGCAACGGCGGGCGGGGCAAGAGTGGGCGGCGTCTTGCAAAGGGTACGTTGCAAGAGACGATGGGAAGTAACGCAAAGGCATGGGGGTAATGAGGTGTGTTGCAAGGGCGTGCCATCGAGCGTGAATTGCATAACGGATGTGTGGGAGCATTGTGGTAGATCCAGCATAGGAGGAGATGCTCCACCTTCGGTCGCCGAGGTTGTGTTAAGGCGGTGGGGGTGAATCCACGTGTCGGTGAGGCTTTTTACTCGCACGAAAAGTCACCCACGCTCTCACTCACTTTTTTTTTTTTTTTTAGTGAACCACTACGTATCGAAAAGATAACCTACCCTGAAAAATTCTCTTGAGATAACGAATTTGGGCGTACTTTCAAGAATAGGGAATATAAATGACACATCTGCCGTATCTGCGGGGCCTCCATTGTTAACCACAATTAGCAGATATTTTAGCAGTTCTCCCCCTTTGCTCATCCCATCTGGTACTCTGAGATGGAGAATGCTTATTTAAAAGGAGTCTTTTTTCTTAAGGAACTTTATTTTTTTTAAATATCGGTCTGTTTGTTTCTCTTTTGCTTTGTCTTTCTCTTTTTTCTATCTCTATCTGTCTAATTACCTCTGTATCTATCTAGCTATGTATCTGTGTAGCTATCTAGCTAGGCACCAATCGCTCTGTCCACTTATATACCTACCTACCTATATACTTATCTATTTAGCTATCTCTCTATCTACAGCATCTATCCAATTACCTATTTTCCACCCCTTGCAAAACCACCAATGAGAAAGGAAGCCAAATATCTTCCTTTGCGCCCCCACCCCCCCTTTCCGCACGCGGGTCGGCTAGGCTTGCTCTGCTGAAGGAGAGGACAGCGACAGGGCGATGCTTTTTGTTTATTCCCGGGTGATGGAGCGCGTGTTAATTCGGTTACCGGGAGGGTGAGGGACGGAAGGGGAGAAGGGGAGGTGGAGAGAGATAAGGGAAAAAAGAGAATATGAAAAAAGGGTGTGTCAGAGAGA
>NC_061852.1:26716956-26721956 GCF_019202785.1 Penaeus chinensis | reverse complement strand
ACGAGGCTGTACAACTCGGGGGAGGCGACGGGCGTGGCTGGCGGCTGGGGCGCCTGGGGGAGGAGGGGCAGGGAGGGAAGGATGGAGGAATGGAAGGAGGGAGTAAGGAAACGACAAAGGGAGCGAACATGGAAGAGGAGGAGAAGGGAGAGATGGAAGAGCAAGAGGAGGAGCTACAGAAGTAAGAGCGATTGAAGGGACAAAAGGAGTAAAAGAACAAAAAATGAAGAGGTAGAGAAATAATATGAGAAATAGAAAGACCAGACTTTACAAGAAAACGAAACAAAACTTCAAGGAGGAACACATCAAGCCTCGAAGAAATGCCAAATAGGGTGCAAGTATGTGTCGGGTAATGCAGGGGAGGGCAAAGTTGGCAAAAGTTGTTGCTGGGGAGGTGGAAGGCCGAGGCTTGATTAGCGGTTGACGGAAATATGGCTGCCGGGGAGAGAGTTGCCAGGGAAATTAATGCTGAGTGCGGCGCAGATGCAAAACAAGGCGGAGGATGCCGGCAAATTCTTAGAGAAAAGGGAAGCAAGGAAAGAAAAAGAACATAGCGTAGCGCCAAAAAAATACACCGCGGAGAGACTTCCCTAGAAGGCTCGATTAGAATGCTGTTTGTTTTAAATATATTTCCTCTTCTATATTGGGTGTTTGGGTAGACGAGACGTATGAAGATCTTGTATAGATCGGTATCTTATTTGTAGATATTAATTTCCAGTTGTATTTTCTAATTTGTCGTTAATTTCCTTTGTTGGATTCCTTTATAGAGATCGGCAAAATCTACCGTGCAAAAAGTGAAATGACTCTACAGATATAACCATATTCCCCTCCCAGGTCTCGGCACTTGAAAGGTTTTTAACAGTTGCTGGGCTTTACCCTCCCTGGCCATTGTTTAAACTTGCATTGATTGGCCTGAAGTTGGAAAGCAGTCGGTCCACTGAGGCGAAGTTGGCGGAAACTGGAAGATATTAATGCCATAAACTTGGAGACGGTTTCTGCCACCTGCATGTCTCCTCCACCTTTTTTCGCAGCTAATGTTCGCGGTGAGCACGGTCGTCTGCTCGGACTTTCGGGCGGGAGCTGTTGCTGTTGTTTTTTAATTGTACTGCGGAATTCGTTTTTCTCTCTCATGGAACTTCATGTTTTTCAGGAGTTTTATTTTTCTTTGATATGTATAAATGTATTTTGAAAACCAATCAAAAGAGGTGTGTGTGTGTGTGTGTGTGTGTGTGTGTGCGTGCGTGTGTGTGTGTGTGTGTGTGTGTGTGTGTGTGTGTGTGTGTGTGTGTGTGTGTGTGTGCGCGTGCGTGCGTGCGTGGAACATCTAGAGGACATAGCTCGCTCGCCCTTCGCCGGCTGCGTCGGTGTCCGCATTGTCCATTATCTCGGCCGGAAGTTCGTCCAGACGTAGTAAAGTGTTGTCTGATAAGCAAGCAATTAGAGGCAGGCGAGCACACTCCGCCGGTCCGCCAGGAATGAAATAAGAGCAGTTGAACGACCTTCCCTCGCAGAAGAACCGGGGTACTAGGGTGGATGCTGTGCCCTGGAAGTCCTGGCCGGTTCGTGTTTTAGCGTGAGCCATTTTCCTCCTTTTACACGTTCTACCCCCTTCATTTTCATTAGTGTGAACATCTCAGGAGGTGATAATTTCCGTTCTTCCGGCAGATCGGAACCCTCATTGCAACGGAACGACCTCTGCAACCACTCGGACATCAGCCTCAGCTGGACGAACCTCAGCTCTGCACACAACACACGCTGCTTAAGTGCATCGAAATTGCCTGCGATAACCACAGTCTTGAGGAAGGAGAGAGGAGGAGGAGGAGGAGAGGGGAAGGACACGACGGAGAGGATTCGAGGGGAGGCGGGGGGAAGGACACAAGGGGGATGCGAAAGGGGGAGGGGAGGACCCAGGTGGCCGCCCCGTCTCGGCATGGTTGGACGGACACGTACTGCAGATTTACCACTTTGTTTTTCCTTCATCTGCAAAGCGTCTGCTGCGGTGAGAGGACGGACGGAAGAGTGGGGAGAGGAGGGGGAGAGGATGCTAGGGAGCAGCCTCTCTCGGGCTCAGTCGGAGAGAGGGGGAGAGGGAGCGGCGCTGAGGAAATGGTTGATTTTATCAAAAAATTCAGCTGTTGCGGTTCCGAGCCTGCTTGTTTACGTCCGTGCTTGACCACTACAGGATGTGGCCGCCAGAAGATGCAGTGACCACGAAGTGTCCGGTCACTACTCACTTCTTGGGTTTATGCTGCGCTTCCCACACAGTACTGCCGGCGGCGTCGACGCCGTCACTGAAGAATAATGCACTGCCTATGTCTGTGAGGAGTGGTTTCTTGATGGATAGTTATTAAACTTATTTCTTCTGCCTTGACGGGGCATTAGGGCACCCTCATCTGCTTTCACCCAAGCAATTTCCCTCGGGGGGTGGGAGGTAGGGCAGAATCTTTGAGTGACTTGCACGAGGGTTAATGCCTGGTGTTACATAGATGCTGTCGATACGCAGATGTTGGAGTCGGGTCCATGTCACTCTCATTTCGTCTTATTACTGATTTTATCCTCCCTCCCCACGCACACGCTGTGTCCACGCGAGGGTACTGTCATTACTGCCCCTCGCTGGTGAACTAATTATTGTTATTGCCTCATGGTTACTCTTAGCCGCCGGTGCCTCGTCTGCGCCAGCTCTTCATGGCTGCATATGGCAGATAACGGTCTGCAATCACGTGTCATCATCGCTTCCTCGTCACGTCCCATCGTCAGTAGCCCTGTGTCATGTGTGTCGTCTGTGTCATATCCGTTCTGAATAGCTAGGTTGCTATTCTGGACCGGTAGTTTGACTTCCCTGTTCATTTTCCGAGTTTACCTTAATAATAATGATATTAAAAAATAATTGATAAAATCAGTAATTGTTATCATCATCACCACAATCCTCATCATCATCATCACATCATCATCAGTCATCACCATAGTACAGTATTATCGTCATCATCATCATCATTATTAACATTACCATTATCACGATCATCATTGTTATTCTTTTTGTTGTTTTTTACTTGGAATAAAGAATGAACAAGTTAATAGTTAATAGTTTTATGCAGTAGGAAGAGGAAATCGACAAAATGATGATAAAAGTTGTGGGAAAGAGTATCCGATGAGATGTAAGAGATGAAAATAGTAACTAACACGGCCAAAGCTAGACGAAGAGCGAACGGAGAGATGGCACACGAAAGGAGAAAGCTACGCAAGAGTAAATGAAGTTTAGTGTAAGGAAAAATGAAATGTTGGTGCGAGGAAAAAAAGGGAGAGAAAAAAAGATAGAAGGGCATGCGAAAGAAGACCTTCCCGACGGAGGCCATAGGGGCGGGAGTCGGCTTGCGGCGGCGAGGGCGCGTCTCTCCCGCTGTATAACGACTCAATTCACCGGCGATGGCTCGTGAAACGTAACGCGCGGAGCAGACGTCTTCAGATTACCTCTTCCCGGGAGTGTGGTGTGATGACCTGCCTCCTGGGGCGTCACTGATGTGATGACTCGCCTCCATGGTATGATGAAATGCCTCTTGCTGCATTTTGTGTGATGATCTCCCTCCTGGAGCGTCGCTAATGTGATGACTTGTTACCTTGGAGTGATGACATGCCCTTGTTGCATTTTGAGTTATGGAATCCCTCTTTGTGTGATGACCTGCCTCCTGGAGCGTCTGTTTTGTTCCTTGTCTTCTGATAAATTGTTGAATAGATGAGTTGTTTCATCCGTGTGATGACCTACCGTTGGTTTAGTTTAATGTAATGCATTGCCTTTTGGCTGATGACTCTGATGGTCCTCCTCTCTATAAGACCGGAGAGAAGTTTTAACAGGAAAGTTTGCTAGTAACATCATTACATCCGACAGACGTCTTGATCTCGAATTTCCCGCAGTCTTTGAAAAATTTCAGTTGTTGTAGGTCTAGCGTACGTCACTGTATTAAACATTTAAATGCCAATGTTGTAAAGTGAGTTTTACTTATGCAGCTATAGGTTTACGAGATATTATGAAATAAGGGGCTTGCAAAGTGTGGTGATTTGATGCGACATACGGTGTGATTTTATAGCGGCTTAACTTCTTATACGTATTTGTCGTGATTCCTCGCTTCTGTGTGAGGATTTTATATAAGGACTTTCTTCCTCACATGATCATATTCTGTGTGTTTTTAAGGCAATGTTTTCCAAGTCATCATTAGTATTATCATCATCTTTATCATCATTATTATTATCATCATCATATCATCATTATTATCATAGTTATTGTTATTGTTATTACCACTGATACAACAACAAAAACAACAATAACTACTACTGCTACTATTACTATCACTATCACTATCACTATTACTATTACTATTACTATTACTATTACTATTGTTATTGCTCTTATTATTACCATCATTATTATTTTGCATAATATGTAACGCATATGATTGCCTGTGCACTGACGCTTAACCAGACTCGTTCACGTATGACACGTTCTCTGGGGCTGAAGATGAACGAGAGCCATTATACCTCCTCCCTGGCGATAAGATTACTTTTTTTTTTCTTAATAGAATTGTTTATAGTTCGTGTGATGTAATTGGGTTTTCTTTTTGGACTTTTGATTTATGTTTTTTTTTTTTCTTTTTGTGAGCATCATTTCTCGTTTTTGTATTATTATTATTATTACATATATATTTATTTATTTATTAGTTTATTTTTTTGAGTAGCAGACTGTTCTGTATTTGAGGGATGGCGTCCAGCACAGCCCTTTAGGAGGACGAGGCTGACCTTGTGATCGTAAAGAGGGCAGGGGGAGGGGGAGGGGGAGGTAATGGGGAGGGGGATTTATGGGCTATGGGAAAGGGGAAGCAATGGTGTAAGGTAAGGGTAAGCATGGGTAAGGGTTGAGACACTGAGTAGGGGGAAGCGATGAGGGGAATTGGGGGGGAGCGAGTAAGTAGGGGGGTAAAGGGGAAGGACAGAACAAGGTGGAAGGGGTA
>NC_061852.1:26671956-26681956 GCF_019202785.1 Penaeus chinensis | reverse complement strand
CTCTGTCTCTCTCTCTCTCTCTCTCTCTCTCTCTCTCTCTCTCTCTCTCTCTCTCTCTCTCTCTCTCTCTCTCTCTCTCTCTCTCTCTCTCTCTCTCTCTCTGAAATTGGGAATGTACGGAAGGGAGGCTTCTCGAGCGGAGCGAGAAAGGTAAGAGAAAGTACTCTTACACGCACGTCGACACAGTACATAGACACGGACGTACATATGCACATGTACGCAAACGCACGCATAGACACACACTCGGAAACACACACACATACACACACACATACACACACACACACACACACACACACACACACACACACACACACACACACACACACACACACACACACACACACACACACACACACACACACACAAACACTCACACACACACCTCCCTCTCCTCTCTCTCCCCTCCCTCCCTCTCTAGCTCTCATTCTCTTACCCTCTACACGTCCTTTTTTGTTCGTTTTACTGTAATTTTCTCTTACTTTTTGTTTAACAGACTAGAAGAAAGTATATAGCTGTCAGAATTCTATAGAAAATGTGAAATAATTTCCTTTATACACACACACACACACACACACACACACACACATATGTATATATGATATGTATATAAATGTGTGTGTGTGTCTTTTAAAAGTTTATCAGATGAGTAATAGTGACAAAAATATCACTTTATTGTGATTTTAAAAGCAATATTTATGGCACTACTTGTATATTACTACACGGCCATGCACATTGAGTTTTATGGTGAATGCATGAGAGTTAATTTGGTGAAATGCTCTTAATGCTGTCTTACGAAAGTTTTACAAGTAAGTATATATGAATTTAAAGAATCGTTAAGACACCTGAATAAAAGTTGATATGTGCTTACATGTGTATTATTCAAGAGATGTTTGGTGTCCTAACAAGTCACTTAATTCCAAGTGGTTTTCCAAGTCCCTTAAGTTAATCATACCAGCCCACCAAAGTACTCGCCCATATTACTTTCTTCCTTAATTACAAATGAAGCAGGAAGCGCCGTTGACCCACCCCCACTCGCTCTCACCCCACCCCCCTTCCCTCTGGACACGTGGCCCCTCCCACATCAAAGAGTGATTGACAGGTCGGCGGCGGCCATCACTACCCCCGAAGGCACGACCCCGTCACGTCACTCCGTAAGCATGACAGTCGTTCAATTATCGCCTTCACGTTTGATTTACAGACTCGTTGCCTCCGGATACTGCCCTTCCTCGTCTTGTCCAGGTGTTGTGATGTAGGCCTTTGGGAGAGGAGGATGGAGGCCTTGTGGCATAGTATCTTCCCTAGGCCTCGCTGAGTGTTCGGTTAGCATATGACCTTCTTTCTATAGTGGAGCTGTTGGTAAAAGTGCGTGTCTTACCTTTCTTCCTTTCCTTCGGCAAAGGGAAAGGAGGAATGGAAGGAATTTGGGAAGGGTAAGGGAAGTCCAGATGATTCGTGAGGGTCAGGGAAGAAGCATGCATGGTCTGTGAAGGGATAGGTCGTTAAACAGGGGCAGGTTTGGTTCCGCTTCGGCAGTATACAATCAAGAGAAGGCAAAGGCCAGACAAACAGCAGTCACACACACACACACACACAAACACACACACACACATGCACGCACGTACATATGCACACACAGATAGACAAATAGATACACAGAGAGAAGGCAGGCAAACAGACAAATAGACAGATAGGCAGGCAGGCTGACGGGCAGAGAAGCAAGCAGACAGACAGACAAACAGACAGACAGACAGGCAGATATATAGGCAAACAGACAGACAGATAGAAAGACATATGGAGGTAGACAGAAATACAGATACGCAGAGGTTGATATAGAAAAAAAGGGATAAAGACAGATAGGAGAGAGAGAGAGAGAGAGAGAGAGAGAGAGAGAGAGAGAGAGAGAGAGAGAGAGAGAGAGAGAGAGAGAGAGAGAGAGAGAGAGAGAGAGAGAGGGAGAGAGGGAGAGAGAGAGAGAGAGCGAGAGAGGCGGGGCATAGAGACAGTTTAAGAGGATATTAAATGGTTTAATATCCGCACCTAGACAATTACCAGAAGACAGTGATTAAGATGATTGACAGTTTAGCCGACCCGTCTCTGTAATGACTCTCCTGCGTGGACTATTTTATGGAGGGGAGCGGAGGGACAAGGAATGGGAATGGGAATTTCGGGAATGGAGTAAGAAGAAAGTGGCGAAAGGGAGACGGAAGGACGGCGGTTAAACGGAGGGGGGATTGAGGAAGGGAGAAAGAGATTGAGGAAAAGAAGAGTTACATATGGGGTTTTAATGATTGGATGAATAACACTAAAGGAAACACTAAAGGTAATCAGTTATTTTAATTATATTCCAGTTGTGTAATTAAGGGATAAAAATTAAAACAGTCTTCTGGAAATGTTTTATATAGACAAATGTGACATTATTTTGGAAAGGTCAAAGTATGATGAGAAAAAATGAAGCTCAGCTGAACATACGTTGAAATTATTTTTAAAAATAGCTGCGCGAGTTTCACAGAACAACTAGATATAAAATTTCATGATATTCCGCGTATTGCGTTTCCCTTGAATGATGATATGTAAGCAATAATATATTTGTAGACTTCATGTTGAAAAATTGTTCTTAGTACGCTGCAGCCATGTCTTATGATATTTGCAAAGACACGTTGCACATTAGTTTTCTTGTCGGTGCAGTGAAAATGATATATTTGCCGCGTTCTGAATGTCTCTGTATTTTTCACAAGTCGGGGAGGATTTCCTTCTCACTCCGTAGTATCGCTGCGTTACTTTTTTTTCTTGTAGATTGTGTAAGGCAGGAGAGAATTCCCAAGTGGCCTGAGGTGACAGGAAATGCAGTTTTTCACGAGATGTCTCTTAATGTTGCTTCTGTTGTTCTCTGTGTATTTTGAATGCTAATTTATACCACTTTTAGAATGATATTTATTTTCGTTTAATTCAGTACGCTATTTTTGGTCTGTGATTCCCAACTTTTATTTAATCTCGTATACTACATGAGTCTGTGAATACTGTTATTTAGAATTTACCATAATCGTATACTAGTTCCTGTTTCATTTCATTTTTGATAAATTCGATAGCACATCTTCACTTCGAAATGAAATAGAGTAGAATAAATTTCAAAAAGTAAATTGTCCCAATATTTTCAGACAGGATTGCCGCAGCGGCTGTGTTCGTTCGTTCCGCGCTGTTATAAATGCATGTCGCGTCGTTATGCATTATGCCAAAGGTCGTAAATATCTGAAATATTACGTAGATGACCCCGAGGGGAAAGGGGGGGAGGGGAGGGTGAGCGAGGGACTAACACGAAGGAATTTATGCGACTTTTATTCCGCCTTGTACTATTAGGGACGCGCCGCACTGATAACACGAAAAAGGAATTGAAATTGGGAATGAACGGAAGGGAGGCTTCTCGAACGGAGCGGGAAGGGTAAGAGAAAGTACTCTTACACGCACGTCGATACAGTACATAGACACGGACGGACATATGCACATGTAGGCAAACGCACGCATAGACGCGCAATCGGAAACACACACACACACACACACACACACACACACACACACACACACACACACACACACACACACACACACACACTCTCTCTCTCTCTCTCTCTCTCTCTCTCTCTCTCTCTCTCTCTCTCTCTCTCTCTCTCTCTCTCTCTCTCTCTCTCTCTCTCACACACACACACACACGTATACCCCCCACCTCCTCCGGACCGCCCCCACCTCCCTACAAATACCTTTCTCACCAACACGCAAAGATCAACGCGTTAAGATTCGAACAAAGGACGACGGCGGGAGTGTAAAACTTTCCTTGGAAGTTGACGTTTTGCGGAGGCGTTTAGTGGCATTATCAGGACACATGCGGAAGGGGGCGAGGGGCGGGCGAGGGGCGGGCGAGAGAGAAAGTATGCTAAGGAGGAATCTGGGTGATGGAAGAGGGAAGGGGAAGGAAGGAATGGGGGGGGGGGGTGAAATATTTGAGGGATAGTTGCAAGTAGAAAGGGAAATAGGAAATAGGGTTAGTGTATAAGGGGTACAAATGGTTCTTGTATAGGAGGTAAGACAGAAGTAATGGTAATTCATAAGTAAAGATGGGAATACTGCTAATGCATAAGGAGAGACAGAAATAATGTCAAAGTATGAAAGTAGATAGAAATTATGTAAATGCACATGAAAAATCGCTCTATAAAGAAAAATCGAAATGATGTCAGCGTATAAGGAGCGATGAAACTAATACCAACGAATGAGAAGAAATGGAAATAATTTAAGCAAGACTGAGATTATAAAGTAGGGAAATCGGTTAGAAAATTAGTTACCGAAATTGTCTTTCTTTCCGTGAATTCGCAAAGATCAGTAATGATATGAAAATAGGGTAAATGAAGGTTTAGAAGAAACGGCCATAGGAAGAAAGTGAATAAAGACAGACAAAGGCGGAGGAGGAGAGGATAAGGCCAAGCGGATAAGGGAGCTGGATGAGGGCGTGAGTGGATAAGATCGTGCATGGTGGAGAATCTCTCTGCGTCTCTCGTGGTGGTCTTGAGGGTCCTATCGGCGGATGCGCAGCTGGTTACTCGCTTGATCCTCTTACCTGAAGCGACTCCCGGTGCCCCGCTCCGACCGGCCCGTTGCTGCACCTGCTGAGGAGAGAGCTTAGCGCGAGGATGTGCCGTGTCCTGGGCGTACCCGCGGCTGCTCGTCGGCTCCGGTAGCCTCGGCTCATCTCTCTCTCTCTCGGTCTCTTTGTCTCTCTCTCTCTCTCTCTCTCTCTCTGTCTCTCTCTCTCTCTCTCTCTCTCTCTCTCTCTCTCTCTCTCTCTCTCTCTCTCTCTCTCTCTCTCTCTCTCTCTCTCTCTCTCTCTCTCTCTCTCTCTCTCTCTCTTTCTCTCTCTCTCTCTCTCTCTCTCTCTCTCTCTCTCTCTCTCTCTCTCTCTCTCTCCCCCTTTCCCTTTCCCTCTCCCTTTCCCTCTCCCTCTCCCTCCCTCGCTCTCGCTCGCTTTCTTTGTCTCTATGTCTCTGTATCTCTCTATCCCTCCCTCCCTCCTCCTTCCTCTTCCTCTTCCTCTTCCTCTTCCTCTTCCTCCCTCCCCCTCTCTCCCTTCTCCTTCCCTCTCCTTCTCCGCTCCCTTCCCCTCCCCTCCCCTCCCTCCCCTCTCTCTCCTCTTCCTCCCTCTCTCTCTCTCTCTCTCTCTCTCTCTCTCTCTCTCTCTCTCTCTCTCTCTCTCTCTCTCTCTCTCTCTCTCTCTCTCTCTCTCTCTCTCTCTCTCTCTCTCTCTCTCTCCCTCCCTCCCTCCCTCCCTCACTCACACTCTCTCTCTCTCTATCTATCTATCTATCTCTCTTCCTCTCTATCTATATATCTATCTATCTATCTATTTATCTATCTACTTTCCCTCCCCAATATCCTTTCCCTCTCCCTCCCTCCCTACACCCATTTGTCCCTCTCCGCCTTCTTTATTCCCCTGTAAAAGCAGTTCTGTATCTTTTTGTTCATTTTGTGTAATGGATTTAAGCCCCGTATGTTCCTGCTTGCTCCCCCTTTAACCCTGATTAGATCATTGGCTGCGTCCGGCTGAGGGAGGCCTGTGTCGTCCTCCAGCCCTTAGGAACGTTTCTGTGACTCCTTCGCGGCACCGAGCTCCGTAGGGATGCCGAGCGAGAAATTTTTTTAGCGGAGAGGTTTAGCCCAAAATGTGTTGTTCGAAATGTGTTTTGAACATTTTTGGCTCGGCGGAGATTCTCCACGAAGGAGGTTTAGCCCAAAGGATATGTGGTTCGAAGCTTGTTTTGAACAAAGCACCCGAAGGAAGTTTTCCTCAAAGATTAGTTCGAGGGAGGCATGATGCTCAGTGCGAAAGACCTGCTGGCAACCGTGCATGAGCGAGCCGACCTCTTCCCCGTCGGTGCTGTATAGGCTTTCTCCTTCGGGCGAGCGACAGCTGGGGTAGGAGGGGCGGGCATGTGGGGTGGGCGGTTGAGCGGGGGTCAAGCTCTCGCCCGCTGATCAAGAGGCCATCACTTGCCAACTTTCCCGTGGCCTAAAAAGCAGCTTTCTCCGTCTTTACACTCTCTCCTTTCTTAGGCCTTTCTTTGTTGTTCTTTCTTCTTTCTCTTACTCATCCTTCTAATATAAGTCTCTAATAACTCTCTCTCTCTCTCTCTCTCTCTCTCTCCTTCTCTCTCTCCTTCTCTCTCTCTCTCCTTCTCACTCACTCATGCTCTTACTCTCATTCTCATTCTCATTCTCATTCTCATTCACACTCACGCTCTCACAGTCTCACTCACTCGTGCTCCTCCTCCGCTTTCCCACGCACTCATCATCTATCCCTTCCCAAACTCCCTCAGTCTTCATCATTTTGCTCTTTCTCTCTTTCTTCCCACGTCCATCTCCCATTATGTGTGTGAATACATATATTTTTTTTGTTTTAGTCTTTGCATTTGAGATTACGCATGGGAGATATTCAGACCTACCTTAAAAGTGCCACAGGCGGGATCGGGAGGGCCGTGGCGACGCCGAGTTAGATAATGACAGAGGGCCATCTGGGGACCTGCCGCCGCCTCCCCCCTTCCTCACCTCCTCCCTCCCTCTCTCCATTCGTCCCTCCCTTGCTCGCCACGCTAATGTCAGGATTGATGTCCTCCTAACTCTTATTAATATCGCTAATGATCTCGGCCTCCTCGACTATAATGACAGCGAAAAGGGGAGCAGGCCAGGGAGGGAGTTGGGGAGGGGGAGGGGACGAGGGGGGAAAACAGGAGGCTTATTAAGCTTGATTAAGAGGTTTACAAACTAGAGAGACCGATTCGTCTTGCAGGGGCATCGCGGAGAAAGGGGGGAGGGGAGAGAGTGGTGAGAAGAGAGGAGAGGAGAGGAGAGGAGAAGAGAAGAGAAGAGAAGAGAAGAGAAGAGAAGAGAAGAGAAGAGAAGAGAGGAGAGGAGAGGAGAGGAGAGGAGAGGAGAGGAGAGGAGAGGAGAGGAGAGGAGAGGAGAGGAGAGGAAAGGAAAGGAAAGGAAAGGAGAGGAGAGGAGAGGAGAGGAGAGGAGAGGAGAGGGAGAAGGGGAAGCAGGAAAGAAGAGGGACTTGATAAGGTAGATGAGGGGAGGAGAAAATAAGGTAGGGGAGGAGAGACGAAGAGAGGGAGAGGGTAAGGTAGGGGAGGAGAGACGAAGAGAGGGAGAGGGTGAGGTAGGGAAGGAGAGGAAAAAATGAGATTAGGGAATGGGAGGAAGAGAGGGAGAGGATAAGGTAGAAGAGGTGAAATAAGGTGAAGAGTAGAGAAAAATAAGATCGGGGAGTGGGAAGTAAGGACAGGAAGATGAGGTAGGAGAGAGGAAAGGAAGATACGGGGGATAGGAAGAGAGGGATGGGATGAGGTAGGCGAGGGGTGTGGAGGAGGGAAGGGATAAGGCAGGGGAGGGAAGATACAATACAGTATAGGGAAATGATAACGTCACGCACTTTCGCTAATGACATATGAGGGATTTTAGGGGTCGGGAACCTAATCGCTGTGACCGATTTGACAATGGAGAACCATCTGATATTAATCCATATGAAATGCTCCGATTGATTTCGTGCAGCGCAGGTGGAGGCAGCAGTGCAGGTGTGGAAGGCGAAAGGGATTGTAAGTTGCTGTCGTATTACACAGGGATACAGGCTCGAGTACCAAGCATGGCGGCGCAATGTAGATACTGCTTGTCCAAGATGAACTCTGGGTAGTGCTGTTTGGGAGAGTGCGAGGGGACGAAAGCGCAAATGAAATTACAACTATTGAAAGGACATAAATTAGATCGGATTTCCTGACGAGATGAAGATGTGGGAGGCCGTAGTAAGCCGATGGTCCTCGCCCTACCCCGGACCGGCTCCGTTCCCCCTCCCCCCACCTCCTCTCCCTCTCGATCCCGGAAGCAGTCGACGTGTCGGAAATTGGTTGCTGCCGCCGTGCGTCCAGTCGAAGTGTGTTTTGTGCGTGCGGAGTATGATCTCGGTCCGCGTGTGTGAGTATAGTGAGATCACCATTCCCACACTAAAGTAGGAGAGGGTAGAAGGAAAGGAGGTGGGTTTAGAGGGGGAAAAGGAGTATCATTGCTTGAGAGAAAGGGAAAGAACAAGGACGTGCTAGTTCCAGGCAGGGACTCGGAAATAAGAGAGCTCCGAGACTCGGAGAAGAACAGAAGGATAGGTATACGTCCAGGGGCGAAGGGAAGCGAAGGGGATAGGCTGCGTCGATCGGCTAATGCATGTAATGGTTCTCGTTCCCGGCCGGGCCTTCCTTTGCATTACCCGAGAGGAAGTCCGGCCAGCCTCTCCCGTCTTGGAAGACCCGCCTCCTCGTCCCTGCCCCGCCGCCCCCCTCTCCCCTGAGGCATGGAGGCCCTCGATAATGTATGTTACTTTTGCTTCAGATCGTGGGGCCCCTGTAACACCGTCGCTCCCTTGCACTCCGATACCACGGCGAAGGGTTGCTAAGGGCAGATGGCGAGTAGTCAGGGATATCGCTAAGGGTTTAGGACGCAATAGTTGCACGTAAGAGTGAACAGAAAAAGACCTTATTCCGTGTGTTTACATTCGATGTCTGGATGCCTGATGCCATGCAAATCAAGTTAGACCGTATTTTATAAGGGATAGAACCTCAAAGAAAATATTATGTCCATATAAGCTATGGCTGAAAGATCTTTCGGTTCCCTCGGTTTCAGTTTTTCTTTAGTTGTTTTTTTTTTGTTTTTCGTTTCTTGAATATTGCCTAAGAATTATCTCGAGTTCCGCAATATACCACCTGGGCGAAGAAATCTATCAAGCAGTCCCTCAGGCTACAAAACAAGGTATTGATGCTGGCCGGGCAATGCATTATGGATGTTGCCTCTTGGTCCGACACGCGATGAATAAAATGATTCCCGACCTCGCCTGTGCCCGCCAGCGTAACCAGAACCCTTCGCCTGACACAAGGGGCCGGGCTGTATGAATTCATAATATTCAGATTTTAGCACTCCTTCCGCTGGGATGTTTCCTTCTTTCGCTTTACCTTATTCTCACTCTCTTACTCTTACTTTCTCTCTCTCTTTCTTTCTTTGTCTCTTTCTTTCTTTCTTTCTCTCTCTCTTTCTTTCTTTCTCTTTCTCTCTCTCTCTCTCTTACTTACTTTCTCTCTCTTTCTTTCTCTCTTTCTTTCTTTCTTTCTTTCTTTCTTTCTTTCTTTCTTTCTCTCTCTCTCTCTCTCTCTCTCTCTCTCTCTCTCTCTCTCTCTCTCTCTCTCTCTCTCTCTCTCTCTCTCTCTCTCTCTCTCTCTCTCTCTCTCTCTCTCGTTCTCTCTCTCGTTCTCTCTCTCGTTCTCTCTCTCGTTCTCTCTCTCCCTCACCCCCCACCCCTCCCTCCCCTCCCTCTTCCAACCACGCTCCCTTCCTCCCTCATACTCTCACCCTGCCTCCCTTTCTCCTTTAAAACGAATATTTTCCTGTAATTCCTTTTGCCCATACCTTCTCTTCTTTAGTTTTTTATTGTTGTTCATCTCTCTTTTCTCTTCCCCCTTTTCACATTCCACGTGAACATTTCCATCACATTCATTTCCTTTCTTTTTTTTTAAACAGATAAAACTTTGTGAATTCCAAATCGTTATAGTATAAAACTTTTTTTACTTTAACAAAAAATTTGCTCCTTCCCCCCTCTCTCTTCATACTCTTTCTCGTCCATTTCCTCTTTCTCCCCCTCTTTCTCCTTCCTCTCCCCTCCTCCTTCTCCTCCTCCTCCTCCTTCTCCTCCTCCTCCTCCTCCTCCTCCGCTTCTTCCTCGTCCATTTCTTCTTTCTCCCCCTTCCCCTTCCCCCTCCCTCCCTCCTCCTCCTCCTCCTCCTCCTCCTCCTCCTAATCCTCCTCCTCCGCCTCCTCCGCCTCCTCCGTTTCTTCCTCGTCCATTCTTCTTTCCCCTCCTTCCCCTCCCCCTCCCCTCCTCTTCCTCCTCCTCCACTTCCTCTTCCTCTTCCTCTTCCTCTTC
>NC_061852.1:26652217-26654717 GCF_019202785.1 Penaeus chinensis | reverse complement strand
CGAGCAAGTGTCAGCGCGCGCCCCGGCCAGTCAGTCAGGGCGGCCGTGTCTTTTCCCTCCTTGACTCGCGCGGGGAGGCGGCAGGGGGCTTAATTCGATAAAGGTTGCGTGAAACTGCGACAGCGTTATGGTGTTAGTTGGGTGAGCGTCCGACTTAATGGCCATTCTGTTGTCCGGCATGTACGCGCGGTTTGATGGCAGGGAGGGGAGGGAGGGAAAGGGGGAAGGGGGGATGGTGAGATGAAGAGAGGAGAGAAAATGAAAATGAAAAGAGGGTGAGAGAGCGAGGGGGGGAGGGGGGAAGAGAGAGAGGGGGAAGAGAGAAAGAGATAGAGAGAGAGAGATAGAGAGAGATAGAGAGAGAGAGAGAGAGAGAGAGAGAGAGAGAGAGAGAGAGAGAGAGAGAGAGAGAGAGAGAGAGAGAGAGAGAGAGAGAGAGAGAGAAAGGGTGGGGGGGTTAAAAAGGAAGGACAGTCAGACAGGCACGTGGATATGTAAATCAGTCATTATGCTAAGGGAGGAGAAGCATTAGGCAGTCAAGCAAGCGCATAGCAAGAAAAGTAGATAAATATGTAGATAGGGAAGATGGTCGACCTGGTTGAAAGATGAATAGACAGGGTGTAATGTAGGGCGATAGGTAAGATAGGTTAATGCATTAATAAACAAACAAACAGGGTGATACATGAATGACAGGTAGATATACAGGTAGATAAGTAGGCAGGCTGATTTGTAGACAGCTAAGTAGTTAAGCAATTAGATAGATGGCCCATTATGTAAGTAGGTAAGTAGGCAGATTGGGTGTAGATAAGCCTTTACGACTTACCTTTATTTTATACAATATTCACCCTGAAACGCTCAGTTAAATTAAGTAGTCATTCATCTCCCTTTCACCTTGTTCTTCCCAGGTCTAAACAGGCCCTTAATTACTGAGATCAAAGTTAGAAAAAAACAGCTGATATATTCGATAAGACGCCTGTTAATTTTTTTTTTTCTCGTATTCACTTATTGGTCGCTTGTTTTAGACCTATTTTGCACTCACGCGGCAAGATATCCGTTAATGTTCTCCGTTTTACTTTTCTTTATTCTCTCGCCCGTTCTCTGTTAATGTTTTCGTGTTTTTTCTTCTTTTTTTTCTCCCCTTTTTTTTCTTTTGTCGCTCATCCTTTTTTGTCGCATTTTAATGTTTTCGTGTTTTTTCTTTTTTTCTCCCCTTTTTTCTTTGTCGCTCATCCTTTTTTGTCGCATTTTTTTTCAAAGTTCACAGCCGCTGGTCCCCGCTTTCTCCCTCGGCCGTTGTGAAGTGATTTGTCGCGGCGCGGAGACCTACCTGAGGAATCCGTGAGGAATGTGGAGGAAGCTACGAGAAGGATCTGCTCCGACTCGCAGCTAAAGATGGCTGCCCTTTGAAGAATGCAATTAGCGAGTCTCTTACGAAGCTTACAGGTCGTTAGGCTGGCCCCGCCGGGAGTTTAAAGTACCTAATTAATGTCTCGCTTCTCTCGCGCGTCTCAATCAGTGTCTCGTCCAATTAATTGATGTCTCGCCGGCCGTCTTATCGGGGTGTTGTCTTTTCTGTCCCTTCATTTCACGTGGTCTTCCTTTCTCGTTTTCTCTTTTGTCTCCCCTCATTACCTTCCAGTTTCCTTTCTTTCATTTGATTTACTTTCCTTTCATTTACTCTACTCTTTCCTCTCCGTTCTTTCCTTTTCTCCCCTCTCCTCTCCTCCCTTCCATTCCGTTTCTCTCTCTCTTTCTCTTTCTCTTTCTATTTCTATTTCTCTCTCTTCTTTCATTCCCTCTCCTCTCCTCCCCTCCTTTCCCATTCTCTCTCTCTCTCTTTCTCTTTCTCTTTATCTTTCTTTTTCTTTTTCTCTCTCTTCTTTCATTCCCTCTCCTCTCCTCCCCTCCTTTCCCATTCTCTCTCTCTTTCTCTTTCTCTTTCTATTTCTATTTCTCTCTCTTCTTTCATTCCCTCTCCTCTCCTCCCCTCCTTTCCCATTCTCTCTCCCTTTCTCTTTCTCTTTCTCTTTCTCTTTCTATTTCTCTCTCTTCTTTCATTCCCTCTCCTCTCCTCCCCTCCTTTCCCATTCTCTCTCTCTCTCTCTCTCTCTCTCTCTCTCTCTCTCTCTCTCTCTCTCTCTCTCTCTCTCTCTCTCTCTCTCTCTCTCTCTCTCTCTCTCTCTCTCTTTCTCTCTCTCTCTCTTAGTTCCCTCTCGCCCGGCTGCTCTTCCTGACCGTATATGGCCATTAATTACGCTGTATCTACAGGCGGTGTGTTAGTCGCCTTTTTTAGAGGACCGTTCTGATTGGTTCCTGTGAGTCATTTCGCATGTGTTAATTGTTTTCTTTTATCGTGTTAGTAGAAATATATGTGCTGTTTTTTTTTTATCTATTTCATGTGTTTTATTTTTTTTCAGTTGGACTATGTAATAGTGTCGGATTAATTGCTTCTTTTTACGTTTGTCCTTTATTCTTTATATATCGCCCCCCTCCCCCCCTC
>NC_061852.1:26621093-26628593 GCF_019202785.1 Penaeus chinensis | reverse complement strand
GAGGAAATCAATGATTTGATATCGTTTAAAAGTGCTTATATTAAACTGAACGCATCTCCTGTAGATTATTTTGTGAGAAAAATCACCGCTTCCGTAATTCTGATAAGAGACTTAAGAGTATAATCATGTTTGTGTTTATCTAAGGCAGGATGTGTTGCATAACGTAAGACGCGCAAGTTCGGGAATTTGTTTTTTTGTTGTCGTTCTTAATGCAAAGGCTTATCTCTTACTCTGATATTTTTTCCTCGAAGCTTAACTAAATTTCTACGTAATCGGCAGTTTTAGCAGCGAGTGCGCGGACGAGGAGAAGCATCAGGGGTGAGGATGGAGAGGAGCAGACTCGCATTTCTCGAGAAAAAAAAAAAAGGCGAAACAAAATCGAGTCGAAATGCTTGGCTGCTTCTCGCGTCGTCGTATTTCACCCAAAAACAGGTCATTAGCGACGTGATGCGGCGGGGCAGGTTCCGTGACTCACGTGATTCCGGTACCCCGTTGAATTCTCTCTCTCTCTCTCTCTCGCTCTCTCTCTCTCTCTCTCTCTCTCTCTCTCTCTCTCTCTCTCTCTCTCTCTCTCTCTCTCTCTCTCTCTCTCTCTCTCTCTCTCTCTCTCTCTCTCTCTCACTCTCTCTCTCTCTCTATCTCTATCTATCTATCTATCTATCTATCTATCTCTCTGGATTTCCCTTGCCCTTTCTTTTCCGTCGAGGTCACACCCTTACTCCCTCTCAGACCCCCCCCCCCTCCCGTCGAGTGCCACACCTGGCCTCGGCCTCGGAGCCGTCAACGCGGGCAGATCTCCGACCTCGTTATTTTGTGGTTTATTTTCCGGAGAGGTAATTTGAGCTTGTGCGAGGAACGCGGATAACGCCAGGCGCTCGGTCGAACATGAGGCCTTTGTTGTAGGCGCGGAGGGAGAGGGGAAGGAGGGGCGCGGCTCATCGCTGACGTTTTTTTGTTTTCTTTTGTTTTTGTTGTCTGTGTCGAGGAATTTGTACCGTACAATCATTTGTCGAAGGAGGCTGTCGTCTTATTCCTTTCGCAGAATTGAAAGATGTGAATTTATACAGCAAGAAAATGTGTAAATTGCCCGTTCTTTTTTTAGTTCCCAGGGGCG
Source organism: Penaeus chinensis (assembly GCF_019202785.1). Classification (NCBI taxonomy): domain Eukaryota; kingdom Metazoa; phylum Arthropoda; class Malacostraca; order Decapoda; family Penaeidae; genus Penaeus; species Penaeus chinensis. Next base: position 26,627,479 of record NC_061852.1, on the reverse strand, counting down.
AGGGGAGGAGCGCCCCCTACCCTTTCCCCCTGTCGAGAGCGCGAAACAGGTACCGAGGTAACATTACCAGCCGCATATATTTTTTTTTTATAGGGCCCGAGACACCCGAGGCCTGGCGGGGAGTGTCGGGAAAAGGGAGGCGTTGGGTAAAGCCTCGCCATCTTTTTATTCGTGTCGCAATAATAACCGTGGATGCCGGGGCGACAGTGCGCGCGCGAATTAGGCGGATCCGAGGGCGGAGGCCGTCGGTCGGAGAGCCCCGCTGGCTCTTCGTATCACGAGATTTTACTCCGTTTCGCGGCATTTTTAGCGGTACTTCGCGCAGCCGACGTCAGTGCGAGGGAAATCCCTTCCACTAACACGGGGCACCTGTTGTGCCGCTCACCTATACGGGAATAGATTTTGCGCTCGGCCCCCGCTTATGGCCGCAGTCCTCTGACAGCATTTTTTTTTATCTAGAAGACTGGCAAAAGAAAATGTACGCATGTATATGCATATATGTTTGTGTGTGTATATATATATATATATATATATATATACACACATATATATATATACATATACACATATATATATACATATACATATACATATACATATACATATACATATACATATATATATAATATATAATATATACATATATATACATATATATGTATATATATACATATATATATATGTATGTGTATATATATACATATATTTACATATACATATACATATATATACACATAAATATATATATAATATATACATATATATACATGTATGTGTATATATACATATATATGTGTGTATATATATACATATATATATATATATATATATATATATATATATATATATACATATATATATATGTATGTGTGTATATATGTGTGTATATATATATATATATATATATATATATATATATATATATATATATATATATATATATGATGTTGTATGTATATGATAAATATATTTGTATGTGTGCTATAGTAGTAATATTTTATAGATATTCCACCATGCCAGTTATATAATTGTTTCCTCTGGAGCTTCATGTGAAAACGTGGGCCCGGGAGGTGACAGATTTTACATTCAGAGTATCCACGGTGTTTCTACTTGTGCACTGTAAAAAGAGAGTGAAAAGGGAAAGGCGAAAAATGTTCCGTGAGGGCGTCCGGTCCTTGAAGATTAATCAAGACGGTGTTGTGTCCTCGTGTGCTGTGAAGCTACATGATCACTTGGACGCCTTCCTGCTGACCAACCTGTCGCCACGGGGGTGAGGGGGAACAAGAGTAGAGGGAGGTGGGGGGAGAGAAAGAAAGGTAGAGGGAAGAAGATAGGGAGGGGTAGCGAAAGGGAGAGAGAGAGATATAGAAAGGAAACAAAGAAAGCAGAGGAGAGAGAGAGAGAGAGAGAGAGAGAGAGAGAGAGAGAGAGAGAGAGAGAGAGAGAGAGAGAGAGAGAGAGAGAGAGAGAGAGAGAGATAGAAAAAGAGAGAGAGAAAGGAAACAGAGAAAGCTGAGGATCGAGAGAGAGAGAGAGAAAGAGAAAGAGAAAGAAAAAGAGGAAGAGGAAGAGGAAGAGAGGTGAAAAAAAGTGCAGTAGGTAAGAAATCCGTCGGAGGATTAGAGGCAATCAGGGCGACTTCGACGAGGCTGGGCTGTGTCAGGGAGGCCAGTGACATGCCGAAGGCGGCGCAGTCGGCCGTCGGGATGGCTGCAGCAGCGCCGCGGACAGGAGGAGAGCTCTTTCTTTTTCATATATATATTTGTGTGTGTGTGTGTATGTGTATGTTTATGTTTATGTGTATGTGTATATGTATATGTATATACATATGTATATACATATATATATATGCATATATATGTGTGTGTATATATATATATATATATATATATATATATATATATATATACATATATATACATGCATATATGCATGAACTTACACACACACACACACACACACACACACACACACACACACACACACACACACACACACACACACACACACACACACACACACACACACACACACACACACTCACACACACATACGCGCACACACACACACACACACACACACACACACACACACACACACACACACACACACACACACACACACACACACACACACACACACACACCAATCTGCCAGTGCATTTATTTATCTACCTATGTGTGTAGTTGTGTGTCAGTACGTTATTTGTGTAATTTAAATCAGTTGTAAATAAAAAAAATTCTTAAGTAAATTAGTAAATTATTTTTTGTACAAGATTTGATTGAACAATAACGTCACACTAATCATGGGACGGCCGATAACCACATAGAAAAACTAGGATTTTAGTGTTGTTTAACTCTCTGTAATTACCTTCTGTGTGTGTGCACATACATATATATGTGCGTTAAATATTGTTGGTTCATGTAAAGTTGGTTCAGTGACTAGTGATTTTCATGACTTTCTCCCCGGGCTAACTGCCGGTCCCGACAAGCCCGCCGGCCGCCAGTCAGTCCAGGCGGCGGCGCTGGAGGGACTGGGGCAGTTCGCGTTTAGGAGATCATTACGAAGAGGAAAGAAGGCTATAAAGACTCCCTCGTGCCGCCTGTGTCTCTATCATTTTTGTCGCCGCTTCCAAATGGCCTCCTTATCTGCACTTTATTATCAGTTTCAGGGAAGGATGATAGCGTGTCACCTGCGACTGAATATCTGGACGGAACCTTGAATACGTTTTTTCTTGGCATAAACTTTGTGGAGAGCTAATGTCCTCGCGCATGATCATCCGTCCCATCATGCAAACGATTGCCCGTGATGTTTATAGCTTGCCTGCTTTATATTCTATATTTTTTTTTTTTTTTTTTATATATAGCATTTTCCCTTTCGAGTCAAATACCTTTTCGCTCCATATTTACAAATTGGCCTTTTCTTTTATCTTTTATCCCGAAAAGAAGATATCGCTCCCGCTGAAGCTCGTCGGCGGGCTCCTGCGTGACACGACGCGTGATGGAAGGCTCGACTCACGACACTCGCGGCATCTTCTCCCCGCCCGATCACCCGTGATGTGCGGGGAAGGGCGGAATCAGTGCTCCCTGAACGCCTAATGGGAGGGCGTGAGGATGGGCGGGGAGGGGCGGAGACAGGACCGGGCTAGGGGTCCCGGTAAAGGGGCACGGAGCTACAGGGGAAGGGCAGGGAGTACCCCCAGACGTGCCAAAAGGGAGAACTCTAATGAGGTTGCGCGAACGAGTCTCAACATTCTAAGTCCATTTGCATGTGTAAATCCTCGCGCCGCGGGTCCCACTCCCCATCATTACGTCCCCGGCCGCCCCACTCTCTTCCTCATGGAAATGCCGAGACGCCTTACAAGCCGGCACAATGGCAGGCCGAGTCCCAGGAATACACGCTAGATTTGTGGAGCGAAGGAGCGGGCCGGAGAGGCGCCTCGCAGCAGCCTTTCCGGATTTTGTGTGTGGGCGTCGGAGAGGGGGAGGGGGGGTTAGGGGGAATTGGGGGGGGGTTGCAGAGGTGGTGTTCTGGCGGTGGAAGGTTTTATTTTGCGGGTGAGAAAGGATTTTGGAGGAGTGTGTAAGGGTGTTCTTGTTAAGGGTGAATTGCACGGATATGGCCTCTCATCTAATCCAAGGGGGCTTCTGTCACTCAGCATCACTTCGTTGACAGGAGGAAATAGATAAAGAGAAAGATTTCCTCTCTCTCTCTATTTATATCTATCAATCTATCTATCTGTATATATAGGCCTATGTGTGTGTGTGTGTGTGTGTATGTATGTATGTATGTATGTATGTATATATGTATGTTTGTATGTATGTGCATGTGTATATGTATACATATGTATGTATGTATATATACATGTATATGTATATATATACATACATACATACATACATACATACATACATACATACACATATGTGTGTTTGTATGGATGTGTATGTGTGTGTGTATATATATGTATATATATATATTTATATATATATATGTATATATGTATACATACATATGTATATATATGTATACATACATATGTATATATATGTATATATGTATATATGTGTGTATATGTATATATGTATATATGTGTGTATATGTATATATATATATATTTATATATATATGTATATATGTATACATACATATGTATATATATGTATACATACATATGTATATATATGTATATATGTATATATGTGTGTATATGTATATATATATATTTATATATATGTATATATGTATATATATGTATATATATGTATATATGTATATATGTGTGTATATGTTTATATATATATATATATATTATATATATATATATATATATATATATATATATGTAAACACAAACACATATATGCATACCACACACACATACACCTACACTCTATATTCCACACCGCGTCTACTTGTATGAGATTTAAAAGGCAGGCGAAGCCCTTGTGGCTATCCAGAGCAAAGCCGCCCACCAATTACTTCAGAGAACGGACGGCCGAGGCGCGGGGCGTGATCGTGACGGGTGGGGCGGGCGCCGCGCCGTGACGGGGAGGGGCCTCGCGATCGCCTCCATATGGGAAGTATGCGTGGGGCGCCGGGGAATGTTCGACATTGTGAAGTGCAGTTTTTCACTCCCTAAAACGAGGCGTGAGTGATGGCGTTCTAAGGGCGAGGGCGTCCCGGATAAGGGTGCCTCAAAGAAGCGAAAGCAGCAAGATAATGGATAACGCCAGGGAGATTAGACAAATGGCGCAGTCTCGCCAGAGGCAAAGACAAAGGCCTTTTCTCCTCGGCTGGAAGTTCCCCTCGGAATCTGGCCGCGGGAAGTGATGACCGGGAGGAGATAAGGGACGAGCGAAGTTGCGGTGACGGAGGGGGGCGGGGTGGGGGGGGCGAGGGAGGTAACCAAACTGACACTCGGTTGTCTGGCAAGTGTCACGCCGTCTCCAGCAACCCCTCAGCTGCCCTGACGTGTAGTGCTAATATCCATTGTTGTGAGACAAACCACACATTCCAGTACACAATTACATGCACACGCGCGGCCGTACATGGGACCTGGGTTGTCACAACGCCTCGTCACCGGCCGTGCGACATCCGTGCGGAGAGAGAGACAAAAAATGTCTCGTCATAGATTAAAAAAAGTGAAGAAAAAAAAGGAAAAAATATATTTTGTTGTTTTCCTCTGCATTTGAATGTCAGAGAAGTATAATCTAGGCTTTGAAGTGAGGCTGTACATTTTTGTCGCTCAGCTAATCCTTAGAACCGGATTTTATGACTTAATTATGATTATAGAATGTATATACATAACGCACACTCATACTGTGCACATTAGCGTGTGTGTGTGTGTGTGTGTGTGTGTGTGTGTGTGTGTGTGTGTGTGTGCGTGCACGTGCTAAAATGCACACACACACACACACACACACACACACACACACACACACACACACACACACACACATTATTTTCAGTTTGTTTTGACTATGATCACAAACTGTTTTTTCAACAAAATTAATACATGCATGCTATGTATATTTGTTCAATGCAAGGTCTGATGATTTATTAAACAACCGGCAAAATTTGCAATGTGAACATTATTCATAATGTAATCGTAAATTATGTTTTATTTTATTTCATTAGAATTTCATCACTAAGCATTTCTTATAGCCATATATGTACCTTGTCATTCATTTTTTTTTATTCTATTTACTTTAAACAGTCTTTTAATAGATTGTCTAGTTTAGTTTAGATTAGTGTTGGATTTGTTTCACGAATATATTGAGTGTGGCCGCCAGGGGGAAAGCTCAATGACAAGTGATCCCAAGGAAGTATATACATTCACGTGCGCAGAGGCAGTGAATAGGAACATTGCACGTGACGAAAAGCTCTGGAAAGTCTTAAGTGAAAGTTTATAATGTTCAGTCTGTTGACATTTTATCATGTTAATGTTTCACGACAAAATATTTCATGGATATTCATTAATTTAAATAATGGTGTAGATTAAATCTGCTGCAGAGTGTGTGTGTGTGTATATATATATATATATATATATATATATATATATATATATATATATATATTTTTTTTTTTTTTTTTTTTTACAACTGAGTAATCAGAATAATCTGTTCTGCGTGAGGGAGAGAGATAGATAGAGCGAGAGAGAGAGAGAGAGAGAGAGAGAGAGAGAGAGAGAGAGAGAGAGAGAGAGAGAGAGAGAGAGAGAGAGAGAGAGAGAGAGAGAGAATACGTGAATCAGACACAAAGAAAGAGACCTACAGACAGACGCAGGAAGAATTAACTCTCTTTCACTTAACGAAACATTTCCCCTGCCTCCCCCTCCCCCTCCCGCCACGAATCGCCAAGACAGAGGCACACCTCAGACGGGC
>NC_061852.1:26613593-26616093 GCF_019202785.1 Penaeus chinensis | reverse complement strand
TCTCTCTCCCCTCTCCTCTCTCCTCATCCCTCTCATTTTCCTCTCTCTCCCCCTCCCCCTCTCCCCTCCCTCTCCCTCTCTCTCCTCTCTCTCCCCTCTCCTCTCTCTCTGTCTTATCTCCTCTCCTCTCCTCCCCCCCCCCCTCCCCTCTCTTTTCCCCCTCTCCTCTCTCTTGTCTCTGTCCCACTTTCTCTCTCTCTCTCTCTCACACTCTCTCTCTCTCTCTCTCTCTCTCTCTCACCTCTCATCCCTCTCTCTCTCTCCTCTCTCATCTCTGTCTCTCTCTCTCTCTTCTCTCTCTCTCTCCCTCTCTCTCTCATCTCTCTCTCTCTCTCTCCTCTCCTCTCTCTCTTCTCTCTCTCCACTCCACTCTCTCCTCTCTCTCTCTCTCGCTCTCTCTCTCCTCTCTTCATTCTCTCTCTGTCTCTCTCAGTCTCTTCTCATCTCTCTCTTCTCTCTCATTCCCTCTCTCTCTTTCTCTCTCCTCTCTTCTCTCTCTCTCTCTCCTCTCTCTCTCTCTCTCTCTCTCTCTCTCCTCTCTCTCTCTTCCTCTCTCTCTCTCTCTCTCTCAGTCTCTCTCTTAGAGTCTCTCCTCTTAGTCCTCTCTCTCTCTCTTAGCTCTCTCTCCTCCTCTATCCTCTCTTTCTCTCTCTCTCTCTCACTCTCTCTCTCTCATCCCTCTCTCTCTCTCTCTCTCTCTCTCTCTCTCTCTCTCTCCTCACGACTCTTCTCTCTCTCTCTCTCTCCTTCCTTTCTCTCTCAGTCTCTCTCTCAGTCCTCCCTCTTAGTCTCTCTCTCTCTCTCTCTCTCTCTCCTCTCTCTCTCTCTCTCTCATCTCTCTCTCTTTCTCTCCTCTCCCTCTCCTCTCTCACCTCTCTCTCTCTCATCTCTCTCAGTCTGTCTCTCTCGTCTCTCTCTCGCTCTCTCTCCTCTCTCCTCTCTCTCCTCACCTCTCTCTCTCCATCTCTCGTCTCCTCTCTCACTCTCCTGTCTCTCTCTCTCTCTCTTCTCTCTCTCGTCGCTATCTCTCTCTCTCTCTCTCTCTCCACCTCTCTCTCTCATCTCTCTCTCTCTCTTCCTTTTTTCTCATGCTGCAGTGTAATTTTCATATTTTTCTTTCATGTTGTTGCTATTTTTGAGCTTACACTTTCTACTGACTTTTTTTTGTGGCGTACTTGATTCTTTTGTGATCGTAAATTGACACTGTGAGGATCGCTGAGTGACGACTGATGCGTTGTTCACTTTCTCGGTCTGTCAGCGTTGCCGGGGGTCAGCGGCTGAGGTGGCTGACACTCGCTTGACACTGTCGTTTATAGTGTCGTAATCTATGATATGTATGCTATATATATATATATATATATATATGTGTGTGTGTGTGTGTGTGTGTGTGTGTGTGTGTGTGTGTGTGTGTGTTTATAATATATAAACATATATATATATATATATATATATATATATTTATATATATATAAATATATATATATATGTGTGTGTGTGTGTGTGTGTGTGTGTGTGTGTGTGTGTGTGTGTGTGTGGGTATATATATAAATATATATATATATATATATATATATATATATATATATATATATTTGTGTGTGTGTGTGTGTATAGATAGATGAATATAAATATAGGTTTCCTTGATTTCTGGTAACGTATGGAACGAGCGAACTGAAACAAAAAGAAAAAGATTCTTTGCCACTACTGGCCGTTAGAATGCTGACAAACACCTATTCTGCATGTGAGGTGCGGCCTCATAATGATTATTAAAAGCTTAGTAAGGTCTCACATAGAAAAGCACAAGCACACGCGCTCACAAACATAAACACGAAAGTAATTAAACTCTGTTATTTTCCATCATTAGCAGTAGCTTCAGTATTCATAGCAGTTCCAGACACAGCGAGGGAGATAGAGGGGCAGAGAGAGATAAAGAGTGGGAAGAGGATGGAAGGAAAGGGAGGTGAGGGAGAGGGAACAGCGTCCGAAGAGAGGGGAGGAGAGAAAGATATAAACGAAAGGAGTGGAAGATAGAATGGAAAGGAAAGAATGAGAGACAAAGAAAAGAGGGTAAAAAATGGAGAGAGAAAAGGTAGACTGATTAAAAAGGAAAGGAGAGGATGAGGGAGGAGGAAGGGAAGGCAGAGGGAATGGGAAGTGAGAGAGAGAGAGAAAGAGGAAGAGGAAAAGGAAGAGAAAGAAAAAGAAAAAGAAAAAGAGAAAGAGAAAGAGAGAGAGAGAGCGAGAGCGAGAGCGAGAGCGAGAGCGAGAGCAAGAGCAAGAGCAAGAGCAAGAGCAAGAGCAAGAGCAAGAGCAAGAGCAAGAGCAAGAGCAAGAGCAAGAGCAAGAGCAAGAGCAAGAGCAAGAGCAAGAGCAAGAGCAAGAGCAAGAACAAGAGCAAGAGCAAGAGCGAGAGCGAGAGCGAGAGCGAGAGAGAGAGAGAGACCTTCCCTTCCCTTCAGAAGTGACACACCCCATGAAAGACCATGTTCTCATTATAATA
>NC_061852.1:26591093-26596093 GCF_019202785.1 Penaeus chinensis | reverse complement strand
TGGTAAGCGCTTTCAAGACTTTTTTATTGGCTCATATGAATTAATTAGGTATTGTTATTGTTAGTATTGTTATTATCATATTTATATATATTATTATAATCATTACTATTCAGAAAATCGACACTTCTTTTTGGCGTGGATTTCCCTGTATCGTGAGAATTTCCCCCTTTTTAACATTTCTTTTGTACTTTAAATTCCAAATTTGGTTTTGCAAGGGACACTCGTTAGGGCTATGAATAATTAATTTAATCACGGCTGCTCAAAATGGTAAATGTGGGTCATTTGGTCCGTAGGTTTTATGTCAATAATTTCGCGAAATGGCAGGGTAGTTCATAACGCAATCAGTTTCGGTTTAATTGCAGCCTTGAATTCGAGTCGATTTTTTTTTTTAGTCTGGTATAGTGTTTTTAGACTGATTAATGTTGAAAAATAAGGGTAAGGTAGCTAGGGATGGCGATAGTAACGTTGAAGAAGTCGCCTTGCATAGTGAGTCGGGGAGAGGGAGCGCTGAATATGTTTTCAAGGGCCGTAGAGAGGGCGGGGGATGATCAAACAGAAGCAGGGGTCGGCAGGGGATATAGGGGGGGGGGGGATGGTAGAGGAGGTTAGAAGGAAGCAAGGTCCCCGGGGGGTCCTCAGAAGGAAATATGAGAGCATCACTAGGAGCGGACGGGGCTGTGGGAGAATTACTTTACAAATGTAACGCGTGGATAGAATGTTAAGGTGTTACGGAGGCGGTAGAAGGAAGACGCAAGACGTTACCTGCAGGGGCGGGAGGGGGCGAGAGGGGGCGGGTGGGGGAGGGGGGCGTGGTTGTGGGTGAGAAAGATGAGCTGACTCTTAGTTAGTGCTTAGGCTGTGCGTCTGGGGCTGTTTTTCCTTTCGAACGGGGAGCCAATGACAAGTCTGTCATTTATTGTTAGGTTCCGTGTTTAGCTCTTCGTGAACATATGTATCCCCGTCAGAGCTGTCGCAATGATTCATTTACCGGGTGGGTGTGAAAACCCGGCAGCAATATATGATATTTATTGGATTTAGACACCAGTGGAGAGTAATACTTTCCTTCTCAGACAAAGGAAAGGCCGGACAATGCCAGTATTGTGATTCCAATAGCCGGCATGTCTTACAGGAGCAACAAACCAACCAAGCAAATGACTCACCCACCTGACGAGGTTCATTGGCCAATCAGCGCTTTCTTCCCATCCCGAACTCGAGTCACGTCCGCCAATCAGCTCACTCATAATTTCCTCCTTTGTGTCGGACAGTCCCTGGTCAGTTTGGGGTCGTGTATAGAAAAATCATTTAAGGTTTCCCCCGAATATGTATTTATTAGCCCCGGCAGAACGCGCTAAACCTGTGCTTCACATTTTGATGAAAAGCACATAGGCAGTAATCAAGTTCACGTTAGGTATCAATTAACGAAAATCTGGAATTGTTTTGTATTTTTTTACGAAAGAAAGTTTAGGTTGTGGACGAACTCTAAACAAGGTTAGGAGAGAGTGGGAAATACCGCAATAGAATTGTGAGCGGCGTTTGTGCATTGGCCACCCTCGGCACACGACTGTGGGCGGGGGGAAGGGAGCGTGTGTTCAACGTTGCGTCCGACCCACGCCGGTGAGACGATGCCTTCCCCGCTCAAAAATCGATTTTGTTTTCAATTTTAAAGCTACGATTGGTGTCGGGCGTTTTAGGCGGACATTCACACATGCTCATCGAATGACACTGCCGTGGGTTTACGCTTGAGGTTTGTGAACGTAGTGAGTGTATGTTTTCGAAGAACTGACGTCGCAGCGAAGATCTGGGGCAGTTGGAGCGGGACCAGTCGACTGATCAGTTCATTTGTCTTCTGCTCTCTTTCCACTCTCGTCTTTTCTCTCTGCTTCTTTTTTCTTCTTTTTTTTCTTCTTTCCCCTGCCTTCTTGTGTTAGTTCATTGATTTTTGTCAATATAAATTACAGGGGAACATTTTTTCGAGTCTTTTGTTCCAATTAGTGTTTTGTATTGAGCTTTGCTTTCCCCCTTCATCTTTATCATATACCGGAAAAGATATCATATTTTATCTCCTTTCCTTTATTTATTTTACATTTCCCCCTCCTTGGCCGCTCTTCCCTCCCCTCCTCCTCACAGTCTCGCGGGAGGAAGTACGACTCACAAATGAGCGATGACGTGTCACTTTCTTTATCCCTGTATTTGTGTGTGTGATTCATCTACGTCTTGGTTTGTTCTTTGCCTCGAAACAGGAATAAGGCCCAAGCGTATCATAAAATCTAAGGCATTGTTTGTCGAGACGAAATAAAGGTTACTATAGTTGTCATTAGGGCGACGAGAAGATTCCCAAGAGTGGTAACAGGGACAAAGTTTTGATTGTAAAAACAATTATGAATAGTGTTTACTAGTGTAAGATACTCAATTTTCTAATCACTGCTTTGTTGTGGCAGGTATGGAGGCCCTGGAGACGGCGCTAGGATACTGGGAGGACGCCCTAGCAGCCTACACGGCGGGGGTGACGGGGGGAGTTGCCCTGACCTCCCAGGACGAGGCGGAGTTCACGGCGCTCCTCCAGAGGGTGATTGACGACGCCTACAGCCTACAGGACCAGTGTGAACACCTCTTCCTCCACCAGGTTAGGCTGGCGCAGGGCCTGTAATGCATTTTCTGCTTTTAGATATCATGATAAGAATTCTGCATAATAAGCATTATAATTATTAGAGTAATGATAGCAGTTGCTAAGGATTCATTATCAATTCTCACACGAATTATATATGCCATTAGCTAAGGCCGCTTCCCTCCGCAGCATTCTGTGTTATTCCGGTCCTCCAGCGTTACTCCGGTGCCCTCAGACGTCGCGGCGGAGGCCAGCGAGCGACGCACACTCACCTCGGCGTCCTCCTACGAGTCCTTCGTGTCCGCCTCAGGGGATGTGAGTGCCCGGGACTGGCTTTGTTGTTGTTATTATCATCCACTCTGGATTTTCCATGATAGTTCGTACATTGTTCGCGTCTTTCATGGTATATGTGTCGAAAAGCAAAGAGTCTTCGCCCAGTTATTTTCAGATATGGAATTATGACTTGTGTTCTCGCAGATTGCCGACTTGAGGGACTTGGAGGAGTTCGATGAGGCACAGTACCCGCTGTACATGGCAGCTCTCAAACAGCATGAGGACGGAGGTATTCCTTACAGGTGAGTGCGGAGAAGCTAAGGGACGAGGTGGTGTGTAAGATGTTGTTGTGTGGGATTTAGGATACGCTGTTTATTATGTGTTCTCCAACTATACCGTCAGTGCAGGAGACAGATGTTTATTTATAGGTTATAAATGCAGATTTTGATTAGTATGTAACTGTGATTAGCTTACTGTGTGTAAGCAAAGAGATTGATACTCATGTATTCAGCTCCTCTTCCACATGTCCTATAAAGCTGTTGATTTTTGCTTTCAGGGACGTTCGAACAGATCGAGTGAAGTGCGGCAGCGACGTGGAGTATATCTGCAAGGTCCATTGCATTCGCCTAGCATGTCAACTGCTTTTCGGCCAGGAGGAGACAAGGCAATTCTTCATCGACTCCGGCAGACAGATTATCGCTGGTCTTCTTGTTCGAACAGATAAAGTACGAGGACACCTTAAGCTCTGTTTATGCTGTCCTTAACTAAAACTTGAAATCCGTAAACAGAGGATCTAAGCTAGGATTCCGAAAGAGTTGTTTCATTCTCTAGTTAACTTATTCGGCACGACTGTATTTTTTCCATATTGCGGGAAGCATTAATGCAACGTTCTTTTGACAGGACCCCAAGGACGTGCTGCTGGCCTATGACGAAATGCTAGAATTCCTCTCAGACTGCGACTGGGGGGCCGTGGAGAGCGAGCTACAGGGCCGAGGAGTCAAGGCTTTGACCTTTTACGATATTGTGTTGGACTTTATTCTCATGGACGCCTTTGATGATCTCGAAAGCCCGCCGTCGTCCGTGACGGCGGTGGTGCAGAACAGATGGCTGTCTAATGGCTTCAAAGAATCGGTAAGGAAGAGTTTGATATTTATGAAAGCATTCCGGTTAAGACTAGCAATTCTGGAGGTTCCATTTACGACTCAGCTCAAAGTACTTGTCATGCCTGACATGATAATAATAATCAAATTTTAAACTTAAATGCGAAGGGACTAATCAGGGAATCCTAAGAGCACTAAATAATTTGACGCTGGTTTAGATTTTCCACTATTAAGTTAACTGCTTCTGAATTCCAAAAGTGTGGATTCATCGAACCCTTCTTGCAGGCGCTGTCGACCGCGGTGTGGAGCGTCCTTCGAGCCAAAAGGCGGATGTTGAAATACCAAGATGGCTTCATTGCGCACTTCTATGACGTGTCGGAACACTTATCTCCCGTCCTCGCCTGGGGATTCATGGGACCAGATGAAAATGTTAAAGAATTATGCACATTCTTTAAGGTAAAGTCGTTATTATTCTTGGAGGTATGGTAATACTTCAGATGTCTAGATATCCAGTGGAATCACCTTTAAACATTTCGTTTTCACAAGTATAGAGTAGACATAAATGAGAATGGATAACTGCAAAGCAAGAGAAGTAGTTGATTCGCTTCGATTAAATCATCATATAAACCCAATGACGTTTGAATCGAAACCGTCAATTATATCTTTCGCGCTGTGTAGTTATCCATCCTCTTTTATACCACTTCTTATAGCAAGTCATCTCCGTGAAGCAAGAAGAGATTCTTTCTGGAACCTATTTGATTATTCGGCGGCAGGCAACGTCAACGAGAAGGAATCGCCGCGATATTGAGTGTGTCCCCTCCTCTGTGTTTTTTTTTTTTTTTGTTTGTTTGTTTTTTCCAGTTTGTTTACGACTTCTATGAGAAATATGTGAGAATGAGATGGAAACGTTCACTCTTTAGTAAAATTGGTAATGGCCGGGCTCATTTTCATCTTGCGAAAATCTATTCTTTGGTATCATTCCATAATTTTTTCAGCAAATGAAGTTGATCTGATAAGTAGGT
>NC_061852.1:26556093-26586093 GCF_019202785.1 Penaeus chinensis | reverse complement strand
GTAAATCTGTTTTGTTTCTCCTTTATGTTTTTTTATTTTTTTCAAATATGTTCTTTCTATGACGTTTATATAAGAAATTACAAAGGAAAGGAAGTTTGCTTAGTATTATGTTATCTCTTCAGCGGTATGATTAGAATACTGTAGTTTTTTACTCTCGGCAAATTATACATATCTTAGGAAGATATACCTTTTAGTTGAACGAAGGTGCGTAATTTTCAACAAAGGAACATTTAACAGTTCCTTTGTTTCATTGGGACTTATGAACAATGTTTTTTTTTTTTTTGCAGGACCAAATTATGGGGCTGCTGCAGGAGATCTTCAGCTTCACCAGCGTCAGGTACACGACCGTGGAGGAGCTCGCCACGGACGTCATGGCGGTGACCAAGGAGAGGTTTGAAATCATTTCGAAAAGGCTCGCGTTGTAAAAGAAGAGAAACAGTGTCAGACATTCCTATTTGTTGTATCTATATTATATATATTTGAATACATAGACAAAGGGAAGAGTCGAGTCCCTATGTAGCAAACGTTGTATTATCCTCTATCCTGCGGTTGCTTTTGTGAACCAACGGTTATGTTATGGTAGCTGTAATTCCTGTTACCATTTTTAAGGGTTGAAGATAACAAACATGCACAAACACGTTGTCCAACTTGTCATACTGTTAACAGGTTTAAGAAACAGAAGGTTATAATGGTTGTTGCTCTACAGCGATGTATTTGAGGGATCCTAGGGAATGAAGTTACAGTACTGTTTTTTATGATTTTATTCATGCCGCTGCACATTAGTTTTTTATCATGTATCATGTATACTTTTATTTGTATGTGTTGTTTTACAAAAACAAGTTTTAATATGAAAATGTAAACCTGTAGTAAAACAAAAATTATAATAATTTTTTATCATGATGCCCACACATTACGAGCTGGAAAAGAATTTAGAGCAGAATGTCTTTAGTACAAATTTCGCTCGTGGGTCTGTCAGCATTATTGAGGAGTATTAGGCAATATTTTGTGTAGCATGAACAGCCTTTATACAGTTCTGTATAAGTAAATCTTATTCCATATGCAGTGGAAGATGTCTGAAGTTCAGCTTTTTGCATGTCAAAGTCATTGCCTGATTAATGACTGGATTTTGATGTATAATTGATTTCAGATAACACATGGTCCATACATTTCCTGAAGAATGAAAAGAGTCTGAGATATGTGCTACTTGGGGGAAAATGTTTTTGCAATAATTAATGCACAATATTGGTATTATTATTATTTTTACGGATATGCAGATCTTAATGGTGAATGGTTGTCAGTAAGGTAAGATGTCCTTAATATTAAGATCATTTCATGATATGAAGATATATATACACTTGCATATTTTTATCAGACATACATACTGTATACTTTCCATGATACTCTAGATTTACAGGTAGTTCATTAATGTACATATCAAGAGACAAGGAAAACTAATCATCTTTTTATCATAGATATCAAGGAAGTGGTTGTTCGGAAGCAGTTTAATAAGTGGGTAATAATCCTGTCTATTGTTTCTAATACATACTGTGTACTAAATCAGTGGGTTAAGTCATGTGTTGTCTTACTATGGAAAATGTAGATGGCTTTTGAGATCTTCACCCACTGTATTGCTTATGATAACCTCTTACTTATTAGACAAGCAGCAGTATGGAAGATAAAAAAGACTGCAGTTATCCAAATGGATATTTATATGTGTGTGTATGCATAGGTGCATGTGTCTGTTTATGTTGGTATGTTTACATACATGTATTTATGTGTATAACAACTTACATGTAGATAAGATTGTCCCCAGAAGGATCAAGGCAAAAGGCAACTTGAGTTGCGCACCAAGAAAATACTGATACATATACTATATATCATATAAATTTGGATATCTAAAATAAAGTATTTATTATATTTTAATTGTTTATATAAGTATTGATATCACATTGGGTTTAGGAGACAATTTTGAAGCAAGGGGACCATGTTACCATACCCCACTAAATTGAATAATTCAGTGTAAAACAATTGTAGTCCCTATTTTGATTAGGCTGTCATTGCATATATCCACTTTGAAGATGGAGTGATAAAGGAACAGTATTACTTGCTCTACCAGGCTAATGTAGTTCTAGGTATTGGTGAAATGTTATTAAAAAATATTTGTAGTAGCACAAAGTCAATACACATTGCTCTTTTTCTTTGAGAAGGAAGTGATAGTTATTGAATACTTCATTTTATGATACTATAAATCTCAGATTACAGAGAAATGTATTTTTTCCTGGGGAAGGCCTCAATTGCCCCCTGCTCTAATAGCTCCCTCCAAACCCAGAATTTTGGCTTGCCTGACGCCCCTGTCTCAAATATCTGACAGTCCCAGCTTTTTTAAGACCCCCTATTTGCAGAACAGCACAGAAACAAGAAATAAAATAAAATAAAATGTTTTCAATAGAGAGATCATCTCTTGAGCTATTTATATCCTTCTTTAAACTGGCTGGGCATTGTGAACAATAATGAAGATTAAATGCATGTATAATGCAAGTTAGAAATTGAAAACATTTTACACCTACATGTGAATGGACTCTTACCTAAGACAAATTGTCTGTAAGCAGTCTCCATAAAATTATATGATTATTTTGGTAGACTAATGTTAATGTCAGTCATTTAAATACTCATTTGATGATTTTTTCTTTCCTTTTCTTTTCTTTCTTCTTCTCTTCTTCCCCCCCACCCTTCCTTCCTTCTTCTTCAAAAGTGAAGGCAACATATCAGGATCATTATGAAACTAACAGGACCTATCCCTCACCTCCAGAATTAACCAGTGGTAGAAAATAATTATGCATGGAAACATGATTGTAGTAAAGATAAGTCTGTTAAGAAGCAGTTTTAAATACATTATAATAGAAACAGTAGACATACAATATATGTGTGTGTATGTGTCTGTGTGTCTGTGTGTCTGTGTCTGTGTGCGTGTGTTCGTACATACGTACGTGTGTATATCTGTGTGTGTGTGTGTGTGTGTGTGTGTGTGTGTGTGTGTGTGTGTGTGTGTGTGTGTGTGTGTGTGTGTGTGTGTGTGTGTGTGTGTGTGTGTGTGTGTGTGTATGTGCGCACATGCACATACCTATGCAAGGGTAATCAACATAGAGGCTAGACTTAGATATGCATATGTGCAGTAGACCTAGGAAAGTTAGTTATGCATTTTCTAATATTTAGCTAGAAAAGGTCAATATTTTTGTTAACATTTAGATTTATGGCAATGTTTTATGTGTCATTAATCAATTAGTGCCATTTATGAAAGTATAAAGTTAATTTGATACAATGCAGAGGATTTTGCTTCAGTAGTAAGATTTGAAAGTGATGAAGATCAGATTAACTAGTTAACATATAATGTCTCAGCGTGCTGCCTCATGTCCTGGTTCATGCAAACTCATACCCCAGGATGAAAGAATGTCTGTCATACATGTAATGCCTCTTATTAATATACATAATAGTAACATGATAATAACATGTGTTGACTATATTCAACGCAGCATAAAACCTATGGCTTTGTACATCAAAGGTAATGGAATTGAAACCATAAATATATATATATATATATATATATATATATATATATATATATATATATATATATATGTGTGTGTGTGTGTGTGTGTGTGTGTGTATGTGTGTGTAATTATGTCTTTTAGAAGTTCTTATATATTCACAGAATATATTTTCTGTGCATTGCAGCAAGTCTCTTTGATGTGGCAATACAATACTATGGTCTACACTCCATGGATGGATTCCAGAAAGTTATTGTTACAGTTTTGTAAGTAGGAAAAGAACTGTTAGTAACCCATTCAGTTAAAAGCATTACCATTTTACTGTAGTTGAATGCTGTGGCTTAGTTAAAGTTGACAATAAAAACTGGACTATGATCTATTAGACACTGTACATTCATCTTCACTTTTAAACACAGTTGCATAGGATGAAAAAATATCACCATCTTTTAGATCACCAACCAGCTACTCTGCCAATTAGTTAATTATATATTACTGTAGGACCAGCTCATAGCAAATACATAAATAACACATAAGCTAATCAAGTTATTCCTCTATGATATCCCAAGTATAGAAAAATGTTTTTTTTAATTTTTAGTTGTAATTATCACATCTTTATAGCTGTTTTTACAGATTATGTATGCAGAACTTTAACTCTCTTTGTGACATGTGTAGATATTAACCACTATGTAATTACTTCAGCTGCACAGACATTTTGGGCAAATAGTTTTTGCATAAAAAATGTACATTTCAACATAGCACCCAAGTCTGAAAACTGCCACTTTTATTGATACAAGTTGTGCCTCACCATAAGTTTGTTTGTACTTGTATACAAAGGTATAGATTAAGGGAATAGGGGTGGAGTATGATAGCAATTATTCATTTACTAGTATTTTATAGTACAGAGCAGTGTGATGAATTTATGAGGGTAGAGCGTAGAACTGTATAGAACATCTTGATAGTTGTATTGATTTGTTATAATTTAGTACAATGACATTTAGAAAATAAAAATATATTATATAAAAGAGTTGTAAAAGTCTTGTAAACATTGAACTACAGACTTAGCTTAGAATTCATGGTATTTTCAGGAATACTACATAGTTAACAAAGAATGGAAGTGAAATGTAGCAACATAATTACATAAAAAAGCTTTGTAAATGTGCAAACCTTCAACTTATATTCTTCCATTACCTGTTATAATACTGTTTCTGACATTGTCATTTCTTGTGAAGTTGTTATATGATGAGCATATTGATTGAACACTGGCTCAGTCCAACTGTTGTACAGGCATGTGATATGTGTAAATAAATGTTAAACAGTGCTCTTTTTTTTTTTAACCTGTCTAATTTATCACAAGAAAATTAAATGAATATAGTAAGCTTACATTACTATTTAGATAATACTTTGTCGCTAAGGTTTTTATTTCATATGTTACTGGTATAAGCATTAGTAGTGTTGGGACATAAAAAGTAGATGCATGATTAACTGATAACTAGAAGTTGTTTATAAGAAGCAATACCATTTTACAAATACCATTGGTTCCTGTTCTATTGTACAGTAATTTTTTGTTGTTTTTTTACTCATATTAATCATATCCAGTTTATGGAAGTACAGCTCTTCATTAACAATGTGGCCTTAAAAGCAAGATATGTGGCAGCAGCATGATGCAGTGAATTCCTTAATTATTTTGCTATTGGATATTTGTGATTTAGATATCAAAAGATCAGACGATCATTAAAAATTTCACAAACTAAAGAATACCGCCAAAAATTAGGTAAAGAGAATATCTGTAAAGATATAATCCTAAATAATGTGTGTTAAGCAAAATCTCAGCAGAACGTCAAGTGAAGGGAGTGGAACTGATCCCAGCGCACCCCTATGTTTAACGCCCTCTAACTGAACTTTTTTAAAACTAAAGTAGGGTTTACACTTTCTTTTATCAAGGAATGAATGATAATGTTCTAAACTTTCAATTTTATACTTTACAATATTTGTAGAAAGTTTTCATTATCAGCTTGGCTCTAATATATATATATATATATATATTTTTTTTTTTTTTTTTGAAAGCTGTTTTATAAATAGTTGAATGCAATGAGAATGTCTCTTGCGTCACGAAAACTGCGCTGATGCGCCATAAGCCGCTTTCTAGACCTTAGAATGCTCCAAAGACGAAACTCATCAAAAATGTGCTCTGTGAAGTTCTTTGTTTCTGAGTGGTTTAACTTATCAAAAAAGGAATACCAAAACCTTCCTGTTAAAACTGACATTCCTCTCACGTGTGGAGTTGACCATACGTGACTTGGAATCTATCTGGATGACCTCCCTTGCGGTCGCGTTGTTTCCCCGCGTTGTATGAGGAGGCATACTCAGGTATTTAAAATCTCTAGGGGAGTTTGCTCCGCGTTTTGTTATTTTCTGTTCATATTGATGTGTATTTGACCCTTAACTAATAGATCTATTTATCCATTGGCTTACTTAATTTAAATTTTCTATATTCGTATGCACTGTCATTGTAATGGTTTCATTCCTTGGTTATTAACCTTTTTTAAGGCGCCGATTTAGAAATCTTCCTTTTTTTTCATTTTCATAAGCGTACAAGCCATTGGGGGTTGGGGGGTAAATTCGGGTGTACTCTTTTTAGACCATCGGTAAATGACGACGATCTGGATATAATTAAGATATTGCAGCTTATTTATTACCTTCGTCACTTGCTGCCGAAATCGTGGCTGGGTGTGCAGCTGATGAGATTTTTTGTTTCAATAAAAAGACACTTGAACACATTCATGTTTTAAAATGTATTTTATTCTCATTGTAGTGATGTCAATGTGACTAAACCCGCCCTCTAACTACCAAACCATCGGGCAGCCACTACCGCCACGCCACACAATCCTTGGCCCTCGGTCACTGCCCAGCGCAGCCGCAGCGACGTAGAGCGACTGTTAGCTTTTGTGTGACCGTCGTTGGAACAGCAGGCCGCCTCTCTCCCTCTGATCCGGAGACCCGGTCTGCAAGAGGCATGTATAACATGTGGACGAGTGTTTGGATGGACTTCGGAACTCCCGCTATGTGGGCAGTTCTGTTTGGCAAGTCATCAAGGCGAATAACTTGATATATTATATAAAGACATTTATATATCATTTATATGTATATATTATATATATATATATATATATATATATATATATATATATATATATATATTGTGTGTGTGTGTGTGTGTGTGTATATATATTATGTATGTTTATGTTATATGATGAATGGTGCTAAAACACTACCGTGTTGATGCTATGGTATGGTGCTAAAACACTACCGTGTTGATGCTATGGTAGAAAAACCCACAATGTAAAACTAGATTTATTGAAAGTGAGACATGTTATATGATAAATGTGCATGCATATATTATATGTATATATAATTATATATATATATATATATATATATATATATATATATATATATATACATACATACATGTATATACATATACATATATGTATACATACATATATATACAATATATATAAATATGAATATATATGAAAAAAAATATATATACATATATATATTATATATATAGTATATATATATACTTGTATACATATATATACATATATATGCATATATATTAATGTATAAATATATATGTACATATATGTATATGTATATATATGTGTATATATAAATATTTAAATATATATATATATATAGTATATATGTGTGTGTGTGTGTGTGTGTGTGTGTGTGTGTGTGTGTGTGTGTGTGTGTGTGTGTGTGTGTGTGTGTGTGTGTGTGTGTGTGTGTGTGTGTGTGAAACCAAGGATGCACTGCGATCTCAGAATAATTATACACATTTTTTTTTTCTTTTTTTTTTTCTTTTTTTTTTAGAAGCCACGCCCCTACTACAAGAACTTTGCTCACTGCAACCGTCAGAACAGTAGACGACATCATCGCGGGCGACGCACCTCTCCTCCTTGCAGGCTTTGAAGGACGACCTGTATACTTCTTCATTGACAGCGGCAGCGCCGTCAGCCTCGTCCCTCTCTCAACGCTCGTGAGTTTCAACGTGCTTACTCCAGTCCGTCCTTCAGAGTGAAACGTGCGAGCCGGAATCGGAACTTCCTCAAGGGCATGGGAGAAGGCAAGCTCAAACAGTACCCTCTCCGGTAAGACGTACTCATTTCCATTCGTTGTCGGTTTCAACTTCATGCACAAGACTGGAATTCATCAGCAACCTGACAGATAGCGTCACTCACCAAGGTAACGTCTACGGTCGTACCACACCGAGTTCTGTTTGGCACTCCTCTTCTAACTCTGCAAGTACAATTGCAGCTGTCATGTCTTCGTTGGAATCACATGCAGTCGACCCGACGCCGGGCGACTCTCCGTAGGAGACCAAACTTGACGCTCGTCTTTGTCACCAAAGCCGCTACGCAAGATCTTCAGAATCCATTTCGACGACACCGAACGTCAAGTCTTCCACGGTAACAAATCCCTCATCATTTTCTTGGGCCTGCCTTCATTGTCTCCTCAAATCTCGCGCTTCCCCCTTTCACAGATTTGATGGTTCCCGTGCGTGTCACATCAACAGATGGGACGGAGCTTGTCACACCTGACTGCATTCGTGCGAAGGGACTTTGTGCTCTCCCCACGATCTACGAGATAGCCAACGGAAAGAGTGCGTTGCGCCTGATCAACGCAACCTGCACTCCTGTTCGCCTGCGTCGTGGGACACGAGTGTGCGACTGTGAGGTCACCGACCTCCCTGTCGTTGAAGTAGAGCCCCCTATCGCACCTGTTTGCAACACGTCAGCTACTACGAACGCCCCTGACGCACCCGGACCTGAAGAGACTGCGAGCTCCCGCCTATATACTTTGCAGGAGAGGATGTTCTTCGATGACTTCTGAAGGAGTTCCCTTCCTTACTACCAATCAAGGACCGCCTCTTGGGACACACTGATGTATTTCGACATCGCATCGACCTCATTCCAGGTACGAAGCCTATTTACATACCTTCTTACCGTATCCCTCACAGCCGCCGAGCTGCCTTCAAGGAGGCCACCGACGCCTTAGTCGCCCAGTGCATCATCGAACCTTCTCAGTCACCGTGATCAGCTCCGATGCTCCTCGTACTCAAGAAGGATGGATCTCTGCGCCCCGACATCGACTACCTCCGCTTGAACGCAGCCACCGTTCCTGGCCGCTACCCCATACCGTCGACACACACTCTTCTCCAAGAAGTAGGCGAGGGACATGCGATCTTTTCGTCGATAGACTTAGCATATGGATTCTTGCAAGTCGAGATAGATCCATCATCAAAGGACCTCACCGCCTTTTCCACTCCACATGGACATTTTGCTTTCACTAGAATGTCCTTTGGTCAAGAAATGCCAGTTCTTTCGCAAACACTGAGTATCTGGGCCACACCATCGACTCAGCCGGGCTACGCCTCAACGACAAAAAAGCACGGTGCCTTCATCAGTCACTCAGGTAAAATCTTTCCTTCATCGAGAGGTTCGGTACCATCGCCAAACCTCTAACCCGTCTCCTGAGGAAAAACTCTCCGTTCGCCTGGTCCAGTGAACAGCAACAAACATTCGAAAGTCTCAAGCAATGCCTCACCGAAGCTCCAATTTTCATTCCCCGACTTTAATGAGACTTTCTATCTCGCCACAGATGCTTCATCTATAGGGTTAGGAGCCTCCCTTATGCAACGCCACGATGGACGCTACAAACCCATCGCCTTCGCCAGTCGAAAATTGAATCAAGCCAAGAGAGATTACTCCGTCACCGACCTCGAGGCCCTCGCCGTCATTTGGGCTCCTAAACACTTCAGAGAAATCATTTTAGATTACGATATTCATGTTCTAAACAATCATCGCCCACTTAAGTATATCCTCACAGATTCAAGACATGTCAAAGGTCGTCAAACCAGATGGGTGGACACACTTCTAGAGTTTAACTCCTAGAAGTTTAACTCCAAGACTGACTACCCGACAAGACAAGAGTGCAGAGACTGTCGCTCGCGCCTTCCTCTCTCACGTCATTTGTCGCCATGGTATCCTTGAGCAACGGTACTGAATTCACTAATCGAATACTCAACAGCCTATGCAAACTCCATAACATCGACCTTGTTCATATACTTCCATACAGACCTCAGGGAAATGGCATCGTCGAAAGACTCAACAGAACGATCCTAAACGCACTCAGAACTTCCATCAACGCACAAGACAACGAGTAGGACCTATGGATTCCCGTCACTCAGGCTGCCATCAACAACATCTTTCACTCTTCTCTCGATGGCATCCCTAACTACGTCATTTATGGTGACGATCAGCGTCTCCCCTACAAACTTCTGCAACAACGCCCTTCTCCCGTCTACGGAGAGAATTACGCGAAGGAAAGAAGCAAGAAGCCTATCGCATCGCTCGTGAGTACCTGCGTCGGCGATATGCTTCCGCCCGATGGAAGCATATCGCCGACGGCGCCCTCGTCTTCCACAGATATCTTCAGACCAGAGATGATCAAGTCGTGGATCACGCCGCACCCGCCCCACACATTGCCTGCCTATAAGTTATCTCTCAACTTCGCACCACGCCGGGATCGAGACTTCGTCTTCAGCTTCACCCACTCCAGCCGGATCGAGGACGATCCTGGTTAGGTGGCCGAGCGGTTTCATGACCTCACCTCTTCCTCACCCTAGGCCTCCCACAGTTTACTGACGGGTCCTGCGCCCCTAACAAGATGACACTGACGAAATGCCTCCAGAGCAAGCAATGCCGACTCTTACTGTCACCTTCGCCGATTACTTTATAACTCTATGTAAACTCATAACTTGCATATACTGAAAATGTTTATCAGAAATTGTACTATCTGTATCACTGTTTTTCTAATCATCATTATTGTCGATACTCAAGTTATCAATATGTCCACGTATTTCCAACGACATACTCTTTTCACGAAACTATTAGATTGTACAAACAAATCCGATGTCCTCGTCCAACCATATGATCATTGGAACCCAAAGAAAGCTGTAATGTACATAGAACCTGAAGATTAATATTTTCCATTTTCTTATGTTTAGTAACATTTCATCCAGTATCGTATAAAAACGACTTGTAATCACCTCGAAACTCAAAGCCGAAGTCACGCTGATCCCAGCATCAGCTCGGTTAACACCTCAAGCTCCCACAGCTTTTAGCCTAGAATAAACCAGAAGAAACTCTGCCGATATTTTATTCATCCATCAGTCGTAACCATAACACTCTCTCACTCTTTCCCCTCCTCTCCTGTTTCTCTCACTCTTTCCCCTCCTCTCCTGTTTCTCTCACTCTTTCCCCTCCTCTCCTGTTTCTCTCACTCTTTCCCCTCCTCTCCTGTTTCTCTCACTCTTTCCCCTCCTCTCCTGTTTCTCTCACTCTTTCCCCTCCTCTCCTGTTTCTCTCACTCTTTCCCCTCCTCTCCTGTTTCTCTCACTCTTTCCCCTCCTCTCCTGTTTCTCTCACTCTTTCCCCTCCTCTCCTGTTTCTCTCACTCTTTCCCCTCCTCTCCTGTTTCTCTCACTCTTTCCCCTCCTCTCCTGTTTCTCTCACTCTTTCCCCTCCTCTCCTATTTCTCTCACTCTTTCCCCTCCTCTCCTGTTTCTCTCACTCTTTCCCCTCCTCTCCTGTTTCTCTCACTCTTTCCCCTCCTCTCCTGTTTCTCTCACTCTTCCCCCTCCTCTCCTGTTTCTCTCACTCTTTCCCCTCCTCTCCTGTTTCTCTCACTCTTTCCCCTCCTCTCCTGTTTCTCTCACCCTTTCCCCTCCTCTCCTGTTTCTCTCACTCTTTCCCCTCCTCTCCTGTTTCTCTCACTATTTCCCCTCCTCTCCTGGTTCTCTCACTCCTTCCCCTCCTCTCCTGTTTCTCTCACTCTTTCCCCTCCTCTCCTGTTTCTCTCACTCTTTCCCCTCCTCTCCTGTTTCTCTCACTCTTTCCCCTTCTCTCCTGTTTCTCTCACTCTTTCCCCTCCTCTCCTGTTTCTCTCACTCTTTCCCCTCCTCTCCTGTTTCTCTCACTCTTTCCCCTCTCCTGTTTCTCCCTCTCCCTCTCCCCTCCTCTCCTGTTTCTCCCTCTCCCTCTCCCCTCCTCTCCCTCTCCCCTCCTCTCCTGT
Source organism: Penaeus chinensis (assembly GCF_019202785.1). Taxonomy (NCBI): domain Eukaryota; kingdom Metazoa; phylum Arthropoda; class Malacostraca; order Decapoda; family Penaeidae; genus Penaeus; species Penaeus chinensis. Next base: position 26,574,403 of record NC_061852.1, on the reverse strand, counting down.
TTCTCCCTCTCCCTCTCCCTCTCCCCTCCTCTCCTGTTTCTCCCTCTCCCTCTCCCTCTCCCTCTCCCTCTCCCTCTCCCTCTCCCTCTCCCTCTCCCTCTCCCTCCCCTAGTGGTAATATGCAATTTTTTTTAACTTCCCAAAGAAATACAACTATCCATTAAATATTTGTACAAAAAAAGCAACAATGATTTATAGCAAGATATTTGTAGTGACAACTCTTTCTGCTGATACTGAACTATGCTTGGCATCAATTATGCACATGAAAAGATGGCCAGAGGATAATGATAGAAACTTAAAATACATTCATGCTATATATGTAAATGAAGAATTGCCTACTCTTTAATTCAATGTATTTGAATTAAACAGGTTAGTACTAATTTATGCAGTGGTAGATGGTAGTTGTGGCTTGTAATGTATTGTTAAAGAATTAATGATAATTAACTCCACAGAGAAACCAGTATAAGATCAAATTTCTAATCAAGGTTGGTGTACATTTCTTTTTGGGCTAAGTTTCCCCCAGCTACTAGTTAAAACTGACTTGTAATATATTCTTTAGGGATGAAAGGTTTTTGTAGAGTAGTTTTCATGTTTATCAATCTGAAGTTATAACAAATAATGGGAACATACTTTGTGTCTGAAATTATCATTTTCATGATTGTATACAAAGCATGGAAACTTATCTTGGTGTTTAACTTTGGTAATTTGCAAAGAAACATTTTCTCATACAATATTCTTTTTATTTCCATAGAAAATTGCTGTATACAACAAAAATATACAATTACCAAAAGCTACATACATGGAAGATGCAAGCTTGACATGATGTGCCTCTAAGAACTAGTGATCAAGACACACTGTCAATGCTAGGTAATTATTTTCAATAAATTAAGATAATAGATCTAATGAATCAGGAGGCACTATGATATAATAATTCTGTAATAATTTCATTTCTTGTGCAACTGTAATAACTTGTATATTTTGGGGTTATATGTTTTACTAATTCTAAAAACTTTAAAGATTTTAGCATGACCAAATAAATGTTTCTATGAAAGTTCACCTTTATAGGCAAGAAATTAAAGTTTGAAATATATACACATTTTCCTTGTACAACCATTGCACATTTTGCAGCAACTCTTCATATAAAATCTACTCACTACACAAAACAGGACTATATTTAAAGCATTGTGGACATTCTCCACACCCAGAGTATTGCTCAATTAAATGAGTGTAGGAAAATGGGGACAACACAGCTATCCAGAAGTCTGGTTAGAAAGATTTGTTTTTCAAATGGATAATGAGTTCTAAATGAAACTGTAGCCTTAAACTGCCTTTATGTGCAAATGTAAAAGGGCTGGTTTATTCAGTGAGGATGTGCTAACCACATGATATATATATATGCAAGTTGATATAATGCTCAACTCTCTTTACTTGCAAACCTTTGCTCATCACAGGTTATCTAAAAATGTGTCAAACAATGTAGTGCAAAAAACAATCTATACTCTTTAAACTTCAGAAAATTATGCCTCTCCTCTTTCACTTTTTTTCTTTTCACTACATCAAGAGCAATTCTTCCATCAGCATTAGTATTTACATTCTTAGACTTGGGTTCACGTTCTAATCTTTCTTGTCTTTGTCGTCTGAAATCATGTCTTGCATGAACTTAATTCTGCCCTCCATTCCTGCATCTCGGATCATGTCATCCAACTTGTGCAAGTCCTTGAGAGAAACTTGACCACTGCCTCTCTCCGCTTGGGTGCCCTTCTGTGGTGGGAGTTCAAAAAAGACATAAAAAAGGAATAACGAGTATTAAGCTTTTTTTATTAAAAATTTGGTCTATATTGCAAAACCTTAAATGAAAGCATTAAAATCATTCTATATTACAGAAAATTATCCTCCAAGCAGTTAATTACTTTAATTACATCATTTTAATATTTCAAAATGTTCAAATCTTTGACATGACCTTTTGTGGTGAATGTAAAAAGTGAAGTCCACCATACCTGTTTTGGATCTGGCTTCCATCCTATCATATATATAATCTGGAATGTTGCTGGAATCCCATTTTCATTCCCATACATTTCTAGAAAAAAAAAGGGAATAAAAACTCTTGGAAAAGAAAACATAACCGAACTGAACCACTTTATCATTCATTTCCTAGTCTCTGTTCACTTTTCTTTCTTTCAATAATGGAAAAGCTGAAGTCTAAAGGATAAAGAATTAAACTTAAAAAAATAAAAATAAATACCTTGATAAATGGCACTAGCAGCAAGCAGTGTGTCCCTGTGGAGATGGGGTTTACGATTGACACCAGCATTATTTTCTGCCATTCCTTGAAGGTCCCACATCAGTTCAAACATGGATGGAAAACCAACAGAAATCTCATCCGTGTCCTTAAAAATAAAGAAAAAAAGTTTTGGATATAAATGTTATAAACTCAACATTTATGAAGCAAGATATGCCATGTATCCAAAACCTAAATGTACATTGATATTAAATATTAGCACTTTTTTTTTTTTTTTTTTTACCATAAGTGTGAATGAACAGCAGTACAGCAAAACAAACATAATGCTACACCCATATCCAATATTTTTTCACATTTTAAAATTTTTCACTGATACCAAAAATATGAAAATGTTACTGAAAAATAAATATATATATAAATAATTATAATTGATAGATATGATTCACTTACGATTGTGAGCATGGTAAACCCACTCTGGCTGAGGAGGCTGCCGATATCCCTTATCTCTGCAAAGGGTGAGACGTGTGCAGAAAAGCCCTGTAAGAGAGAAGAGAGTTTAAACCTTCAAACCTGTGCTTTTGTTTTCCTTCGGTCTCCATCTTTTATGACAAATGGCATTATTCTGTAGTTACCTTTAACACACTGTAATAAAAGTTTATCTATTGTCTTTTCACAAAGATGACTCTACAAGTGCTTAGTCATCAAGGAGTCAACTATTAGTTTTACCTATCTCATCTGTTTACCCTTTTCCTTAATTTTTTGAAAGCTTCCTTTTTATTATTTTATTGTCTTTTATGTTATTAATATTTCAATGACAATTTAATAATCATAATATCAATAAGAATGACTACAATGTCATTATTAATAGTTGGAAAGAAAAAAACATTTTCCCTCCAATTCAAGGAATGGGGAAATCAGGCTCAGTCACTAGGGCCAACTGATAGGGGACAGTACATAAACCCACTGACATTGGGTTAACCCATTACCAGTGGGAAACTGTAATGTTAACTGTATTTTTGTTTTAGAAATATCTTTACATATGGATGGCTCCACAAAAGTTCAGCCACCAAGGATTCAATTAGTATATCTTATATTTTACCAATAACAATGTTAGTTAAAAGAAAATAATTTCAAAAATCAAGGAAAAGGGTAACCAGGTGAGATAGGTTGACTAGTAATAACTGACTCTATGGGGACTAAGCACTAGTGGAGACTTTTATGTGTAGAGACATGAATAAACTAAACTCACAGTGGGAATGACATGTATGTGCATGCCATCCACAGCTGCAATGGGTTAAAAAAAAAAAAAAAAAAAATGTTACCTCATGGAAGACTTTAACTTTGTAGTTACTAGAGAGAAACATACTCATGACTTCATGAAAAAAAAATGGCCTGAGGGACAGGTGACATGAACATACTGTCATGGAAAAATCTGGCTGACAGCCGGGTGACTGGAACATACTGTCATAAGAATTTTGGCTAAGGGCCAGATGACTGGAATAACTTGCCACAAGTGCACAAAGCTCCTGGAGGATGATTAGAGTTAGTTGGCATTTAGAAAGGGGCTCTTGCATGATTCCTATTAGTAAACAAGTATGGAATGTACCATCCATGAGCCAGGACTGATAGGGGGCTGGCTCCAAGGAAGACAGTATTTCTATGCTCAGAATCCTATTCCTACCTGCTGTGCCTGGCAGCATAGGTTGCATAGAGAGAGAGAGAGAGAGAGAGAGAGAGAGAGAGAGAGAGAGAGAGAGAGAGAGAGAGAGAGAGAGAGAGAGAGAGAGAGAGAGAGAGAGAGAGAGAGAGAGAGAGAGAGAGAGACACACACACACACTCACACAGAGACACACACACACACTCACACAGAGACACACACACACACACACAGAGACACACACACACACACACACAGACACACACACACAGACATACACACACAGAGACACACACACACACACAGAGACACACACACACACACAGAGACACACACACACACACAGAGACACACACACACACACAGAGACACACACACACACACACACACAGAGACACACACAGAGACACACACACAGACACAGACACACACACACACACACACACACACACACACACACACACACACACACACACACACACACACACACACACACACACACACACACACACACACACACACGTTATTAATTTTATTATTTGTGCACAAAGTTTAATACCATCTGGATACAAATTGTCAAAATTAAACATTGGAAAATGGCAAATAACACTTATGTAGAAAAACAGTTACTAATATTGGAAAGGAGAGCCACAATCTTGACACCACAAGAGTATTCATGTGTGTTCAGCATACAAGCCACACACACCTTGTGCCATGTTAAAAGTATCTCAATCCAAGGGTTTAATTTATGAGAGATAAATATAACATGGTCTATTACTGAACTATATGTTAGTTAAAAATTATATTCTATAATGAACATTGAATCATCAATTCTATACTATTTTTCATATATATTCCATATCACATTGGCACAGTACTGCCTGCCTTGAGAACAAGCTAGCAAATCAGTTCCCATCTCTGATGGCTTAACTTTGAAAATGTACCAGTATATATATAAGCATGCTGACTACTCTCACACAAAGATGAATGCCCATGAAATCTCACCATCTTTAATTAATCAATCCATCTATCAAATGGCTCATCCAAACACTCATCCATTTCCCTGCAAAGTCAGCTGCTTCACTTTATATACAAGCAGACTTCTCTCACAGAATTATCAATATGTGTGAAATTTTACCATCTACTATTCATTCATCCACTTATCAAATGCTCTTTTCATATACAATTCCCCATTTCCCTGCCAACTGAACTGCACCATGTCCTCTCCAGAATTCAAAGAAGATGAAGAAGGAGAAGAAAAGGGGAACGAAAAAGAAAAGGAAGGAAGGTAAAATGAAAGAAAAATTGTGGCCATAAAATCTTGAGAATAGCTGCAAAAGAAATTCTTACTGCCATGTAAAATTTCAAATAACTACAGTAAAGCCTAACATTTGACAAATTTGCATTTCACGACCTTTACCAACAGCAACCATTGAATCACCTTTGCCGAAAATCACATTTGGTGACCATATTATCACCAAAATTTAATTAATTGTAGTCACCTCCTCCACCCTTTGCTAAACACTGTACATCATCTCACAGAAAATTAAGTAGCATGTATATTGATAAGTGATCATTCATAAGTGAGCATGGGGAAGGGAAGGAGTCGGCTGACCTCTGTTGATGATGCTATGGTAAGTAATAATCTCCCTCTCATTAATACCAAACAAAGGATTATAGTCAAAGCAATCTATTTATTTACTACCCTTAACCTCTCATGGTATCTGAGAATAATACACAAAGAAATTAGCATTTTCTGTACTCAACAAGCTTAACAAGCTTTTTTCAGTGCCAATTACTTGTCAAATTGAAGACTTTACTGAATAAAACAAAAGAAATGTCTCTAGAAAAATCTTGAAAATTACAGCAAAAGAGAGATCTATATATAAAATCTCAAAGAGTAACTTACACCTTCTCTCTCTAGTTCAGCCAGCACCAAAGACGAGCGAAGTTCATATAGAGTGTCTCCCCCAAACACCGATGCCAGGAAAACACCATCTTCTCCCAACACTCTATAGATTTCCTTGAGGCAACCCGGTAGATTGTTCACCCAATGAAGACTGAAACGATGATTTAAATTGTTAGCTCACAATAATGTATCAATTCTTGCATAATTAAATATTCTAGTTCTAAAAAACATATGTGTGTATGTATGCATGCATGTGTACACCCCCCCCCCCCCCCCACAAAAATTATAGTACTTCATATTAGTCTGGACGTGGAACTGTTAAGGTATAACCAATCATTATAACGAGAGTGGAATACTGTAGTGGAATCTTTCATAGTATAAACATTTTTAATAATAGAAAAAATGTACCAATATTAATAATGATGATAATAACAACAATGAAAAATGACATTTATAATGATAATGATGATAATTAGGATAATACAGTACTATTCACCGCAGTATATGTTGTACTACTTGGCAACCCCCTCCTAAACTGTTTTGATAATATTTTCAATACTTTTTGAAATTTCATATTTACTTGTTAATCATAACCTTACATCAATATTGATCTTAATATAAATATTCATATTTAACAATTTTATGTAAACAACCACTGGAGAGATATATTCATTGGTATCATTTTTAACTTATTTACTGACAGTTGATGCACAACACAGCTGCAGCCTCCCACTAAGTAAAGTAATGCAGCCTACTAAATTATTTACAAACACAAACACTCCCCAGTCTGGTGTCATTGAAAAATATACATAGGAGATAGACTTATCCTCTTGCAAGCATTTATCAATATTCACTGACAATGAAATGCTGTCAATAGGACTGTATGCTACAACAATAAAGAGGACAAATATCATGGGAAACACGAGTTCTATGGGGGATTACCAGTCATAGAAGTTTGCAAAAATATAAACAATTCAGCATTTAAATTTTAAAATATGTAAATAATGGACTAAAACATAACTACAGGATTGATTTAGAAAGAAAAGTGAATATATATATACACATAAAACCAACTCCTGTCAAAAGTTTACATTAGAAATTCTTCCAGTCCTAGCATAATTGTATCTAAATACTTCAGAATGTTTAGAAGCATATTTACTTCATTACTCACATTTTTGCTTTCTAGCTCAAGCTAAAAAAGAGAAAAAATGAAAAAACAAAAATAGCTTAATAAGCAAATATCAAAGTTTAACAATCTACAACATTTCAGCATCAAAACTTACTTTAAATTTGATATAACGAGGTCAAGTGCTTTATTTTCGAACGGAAACTTTCCTTCTTCATCAATCACCATCTTCTTAAACTTCACATCCTGAGGAGTTTCTGCCGATTCCAACATTGACGGAGACAAATCACTCATATACAACTCTTCTAATGAAGCCTACGAGAAAGAAAGAATGTGCTGATTATCTCTGAATCCCAAAAGTCCCACAATATAAAGAAAACTGAATGAGAATATCTCGATGACAAATAATAAATTTATTTAATACTCACATCTGTTATATTCTTGGCAACATATCCTCGACCTGTTCCAAGATCTAGACCAGTCTTCAACTCCCGCTTTATGTCATTGATGCGGTCAGCTAAACGATAACCAATCTGAAAATAATAAGGACGTCAGTTTCACTGTATATGATGACCATGGGTAATAATTTGTGAGATCTGAAATATACGATAGAATAAGATGGACTATCACTGTAAGTTTCCTGTTAAAGCTTATCTTTCTTGTAATCATTGAAATGCCACAGAGATCAACATACAGTGTAAATCTAAATTGATTCTATAGTACATAATAGTACATTATGTTGAAATGTTAAAATCTCTGAACTTTCATAATACAGCATAAAATGAGTAGAATGGTAATGTTCTTGCTTTATTAATCATAATTATCAGAAATTTATTACAAGAAACTGGAGCAACAATCTAGGAGACATAAGATGCTATACGTGTTCTACCTCTAGAAACTAATTAGACATCATCTATCTTTTCTCTGTGGTACAACCCCCTCCAATTCCAGGTTCATAACCGAGTTGCAACTCCATGAACTACCAGTTTCAATCAACCTGTGCCTCTGAAACAAATAACCCTTACTTGTAGTGATATGTGTTCTAACTAGCAGTTCACACACTCACATTGCTGAACTGTGAACCTGGAGGTGGAGGTAATTGTGTACTTTTTTTTTCTTTCTAAAGAACACCAAATTGTTTTACACAAAACCTGCATATGAATGTTCCACATACCAACATGTATGTGTGTGTGCTTCTGATGAAGAGGATTTCCTATAATGTTGTCATACATAATTTCTGATCAAACATTTTTGAATACTTACTTCCTCTTTCAAATAATCGAAAACTGCAACATCGGGATTCCTTGCAGCTCTTTCTCTTTGCAAACGTTTTGCTTGACGATCAAACACATTCATAACATTACCCTCCTGCTGTGTTACAAAGGGTGATGTGTGGAGACTGAAAATGAAATAAATATAAGATACTGGCAAGGTAAATTGAACCCTACAAATTATAAAAGAGAAAATTTGAATCACCGTATAACAATAGAAGTATAAGATATAATAATGACAATCTATACCTCTGAGCTGTTGGCAAGTAAAAAGAGAATCGGGGCTCCTTGATCCTGCAGCAGCATCCTCGTCGCAGAGTTCTGAGAGCGGCAGTGCTCATCAAGCGGAGGGACATCTTGTTCTAGCACCTGGGGAAAAATATGCATTTACTACCAAGCAAAACTGAAAACTAGGACTGTAATCATGCTTAGAATAAAAGTAATAGAAATTACATTGACACTTCAAAATTTCTATAATTATGATTGTTACTTATACTGTGAATATATCAATTTCTCTCCTTCAATGACTCTGAGAAAAGGATAATTTTCTTAAATATGTACCTGTCTAGTATAAGTTACCACAGTTTACTTAAATGTACTTACTTGTCATACTTTCAGCTTCTGTTGCTTCAGCTCTTCTGTCTTCTTCAGTTTAAAACATACAAAAAAATTCTGTTTGAACTAACTGGTGATTTATTTAACATCATAATACCATCAAACTAGGTGTTTCTATCAAAGCATTTTTTTTTAGATTCCTATTCACATTTTAAGCAACAGGTTTCAGGTTACAGAGAGCAGTATTAGCACCTTACAATACTACAAAAAATATATATACTTCTTTGGTTTCCTAACATTATATACCAATGTTTTAGGTTTACTTTAACAGATTGTAGCAAAAGAAAAACATTAAGGTTTTGCATATTTCCTTCCCAGACTCTGACATATTGTAAGCTGTGCATTTTTTTATTTTGGAATAAAGGCAGGACTATACAAATCAACAATAATCCATGTGCTTGTCAGTGAGGAAAAAATAACATGATTTTTTTTATCTTAAAATTATTCTGCAGAGTTCACTTCTTGGATCCTATCCACAGTATCACAAGTAACATCATCCAACCAAAATTTATTTGACTAAAACAAAGTGAGGCACAATCTTCACAATCCTTCATTTTGGAATGCACCTCAGAAGGATTAGGAGTCACACACACACTCACACACCATTTTTCCAGATTTAACACATCTGTCTGCACTTACAGATCTAATATATTGATCACAGTAGTAATGAAACAATCAACCCTGTTACACTGGCAACAATGACAAGAAATGCTAAAGGATTTGCAAGTAGTAGTGTATCTCTCTTTACAGTATGCAACTTGTTGACTGCCTTTAACAATTTATGTCACTGTTCCTTATGCTTTCCACTTATCAGCAGCTTCTTTGCGAGCATCAGGTACAAGTTGATTCTTCATCCCACCCAATACTGTGCCAGCTGCCTCAGATGCTAGGATGATAGGCTGCACCATGGAGGGAGGGATCTGCCTCAAAACTCCTCCAATTGCACCAGACACACCCTTGTGTTGATGTTCCTGTGAAGCTGCTTGTACTATTGCTGTGGCGGTATCGCCAATGCCCTCACGAACCAAGCTATAAGCTGTCGTGACCCCTTCACGAATGTCTTGTGGTTGTCCACCTCGGATTCTGTATCTGTGACGCACACTTGGTCCAGATGAAACCATGTCATACATTGTCTCTGCTGCTGACTGAATGCATCCAACAAACCTTCCGGTTAAATCAAGAGCAGCATGAGCCGATGAAGTTGTGAATGCAGAGGTTCCTCTTTGGAGCCCACGCATCACCCGTCCATCTTTCTGATATTGTTCAATTGGCAATAGGAACAAATCCCTGACACCTCCTACCAACTTGCTCACAGAGTGCATGGGGCCAACACCTCCCAGGACTGATGGCAGCTGGTTACGTCTTATATCATTCATCCATTCACTGCTGATGTAATGTATCAATTTGTCCATACCTAAAAGACCAGATTTATGAACAATGCTCTTTAATGTAATCTCTGACTGGTTAAGTTGCCCAAGTCCTATGAGGAGTCCTGCAACTGGGCCATACTGTGAATTAATATCAACATGTTTTCCATGGTAGTCTATTTTGATTGGCACATCTGGTGAGAAAATAAATGATTTGAAATATGGAGGAGCATTCTCTTCCATTCTACTGTACTCTTCTTCAGCTTCTGACACTGGAGACTTTTCTTCTAAATTCACAAGGAGTTGCTGATCTTCAGCCAAATTAAGTTGAGCAGCTTGGTTAAGGTTTACAGTCATAATTGGTGCCTGGACTTGAGTTGTGGACTGTGGTCTCTCTTCTTCTCCAATTTCTCCATCCATATCTGAGGCTAGAAGTTCTTCAAAGAATTGGAACAGGAAAAGTAGAGCATCTTGATCTATATGTAGTCTTATAGGCTGTAGTGATATCTTGAGACTGGTTTCTTGAGGACCATGCTGACCATCAGGTCTGGTAGTGAGAGCTTTCACCTGTACCATATTTGCATGAGCTTGTCGTGGACATGTTTCAGAAGAAAACTGATAAAGGAACTTATTGATTTTGGAGGACACAAGACGATCCCTGATTTCCACATCATGGATCAGAAGCACATTTCTTGTTGCCTGCTGTGCACTCTCGGGATAGATCTCATGTTGGAACCGAACCTTGCTGAGTTGTAATTCTAGAAGTGTGTCATGTTTTCTGCCAGGCCCTCCTGCAGCCTGCCATACCATATGACTTCGCTGTTGTGGACTTTGAGGTGGAGATTTCTTGAACATATTTGGTGAGGTATGACCTGATGAAAATTGCACTTCTCCAGCCCGCATTGTCACTGAGGGCTCTACTGAGACATAGCTTAACTTTGGTGATGGAACATTTGATGAATATGCCCCAGTACCACTTTCTGGATTGCCATTTGAGTCATTAATTGTAACTCTTCTTGTTTTGGCTGTGGCATCATGAGAAACAGCCTTGAAATCTGAACCACCATAAATGTGCCACACAACACTCAATTCCTTAAGAGTATACTTCATTATAGCAGAAGGGAAATGTTTTGGAGCCTTTAGCTGATCAACTTTGCCCAGAGGGATAGTAAAGTGGTTATCCATAATAATAATGGGATCTTGAGTCAAGAGCCTCACTTGTGGCTCTCCAGATGGAGACTTGATGCCTGTGCCAGGTGCATCATCAAGAATGCAGAATTCCTCATCTGTTCCAGAACTGTATTCTTCAAATGGATTATCAGATGGTTCTTTGAGAGCTTCTTTAAGTGCAGACTCTGTGTCTGTGAGTTCCCCTTCAACTGGCATCACCTCCTCGGTCTTGTGTGTATCCTTCTGAGAGGCTTGTGAAGCAGCTGCAAGCCGTTTTAGATTGTCATCTGGGAAGAAGAACATCTCTACACCCTTCTTTAAGTAAAGATTAGGATCATTTTCATCATCCTCACATGATGATGTAGAAGGAGTTGACTCAATCATTGCATCATCCATCATCCCTCGCACCATTTCAAGTTGGTGAGAATCATTTTCCTTGTGTCGTGGGTTGAAAATGGTCTCTTGCATCTCTGATGGTCTCATTGTGGCACATTCACTTGATGGTGACGATGCCACACTTACTGGGCTTGTAACTGGGGGAATAACTGTTGTATCTGTTGTTACCGAAGCCTCTTGTGTCAAGTCTCCATCACTAGCTAAGTAAATCAGAAGCTCTAACAAGGACTTGCAAGAATCTGCACATGTGCGTATATGAATTACATTATTGGAAGCAACCAAGTCAATTTTGGGTTTCTTTTCCTTTAAGTCTTCTACCATCCGTAAACAGAGTTCAAAGACTCCTAAATCCGCTACGCAAATATAGTCCTTTCTTAGGTCAATGCTTCTTAAAGAAAGTTTGTCAGAGAGGAAAAGGGCAGCATCTTCAATGATGAAATGAAGAACATTTGTGTCACTGGATATAGTTAAATTGCTTGATATTGAGCAAGCATCAACTGTCAAAACTGTTCGCAAAGGCAAGTGAAGAGGACGATAATCCAGAGCACAACCCCACAAATGGAAATTCATCTCAGTGACAACATCAGGAAGCACATAGCCAGCAACAGGATAATCTTGGACATCAAACATATCCATCATCTGGGTAACCCAACTCTCAGGGCTGGTGCACATGTAGTGGCGGAGAGTGGTCCCACGAACGCATCCAGAAAAGATAATGGTTTTCAAGTTTCGAGTCAAGTCAAAATCCATTTGCAAAGCTATACTGACTTGGTCTTGGTAATCCTCATTCTTTATCACTCCAGCCCCTAGTTTAGTTATAACACCTGGATCATTTGGGTATACTATGGCATCCAGGCGGGAGGTGGAGAGGGGATTTTCTGGATCAAGGAAAACTGGTCGATCCGGAGTGATGTTTGCAGCCTTGTGATATATGTAAGCTTTTTCTGACCAAATACAAGTGTAACCAAGGTCTGGGTTTCCTTGGTAACCTACAGCTGCAAATATTGTCCCTTGGTCTAGAATAAGCATTACTTCCCCATGCTGCCCTGGAAGCACACAGTTCTTTGCATCTCTATATGGAGTTCTCAGACTAGCAACTGCATGGCCCATTGTGAGTTTAAATGCAACAAGAGTTTGCTTCTTGTTTTTATTTTGTTCCTGCTGTTGTTGTTGTTTCAGTCGCTGTCTTGCTTTGTGTTCATACACTGAATAAAACTGGGATTCCCCTTCCTCTTCACTATCACTACCATCATTATTGGACGAAGTGCACATGGTAAACTGAGTTGTACTTTGATATATACTCTCATTCATAAACACTGAGGCCAAATCTAAACCTCCTTGAGCAGCACCTATATTACGGGTGGTGTGGCTTACTGGCTTAGGAGCAGATGGCTCCCAAAGCAATAAGTCAGTCACTAATCTGTTATACACAACTTCATAGATATGCTTAGAAGGCAAAATTAATTGGACATCTGGCAAATGAATATCTATGTGCAGCTGCACATTCTTTAAAGTATTCTCCATAAATTCTAAAACTTCCTCCTTTTCTGCAGGGATGGTAAGCTCTTCTGCTTGGCCATCACCAGGCTGCTGGGAGGCAACTTTCCTTCGACTGAAAGGACTGGGTTCTGTCTCACTAACTTCCTCTAAAAATCCCATCATAGATTTTGCCATGATATTCTCTTGTCTTGGGGCTTCTTCTTCCAGTGATGTCCATGGCTGCATTGGATGCGCCATTATGACAACTCGTGGGAGATCAAATCCTCTTTCTGAACCTCTGCTTGAGCTTGCCCTCACCAAGGATATTGGTGTATCTTCTTCTCTTTCTTGGAAAAGCACATGGATGTCACCACTACGTACTTCATAGGAACTATAGGGCATGTGTGGATCTATGGTAGTAACAAATTCAAAGTCCTGCAATACTAAAGACAGTATATCTTTTCTGACATTTCTTTTCCACCAAGGAACCCTATCCATATTGGAAGTGGGCCGTAAATCAGGTATTGGAAATCTAAGCTTTACTGTTAGAGATGATGAAGATACTTTGACATGGACACGTGTCTCTGGGTGAAGAGTTGCATCATCCAAAGTCTGTTTGAAACAAGCTTGATTATTTATATAACTTGGGGGTAGTTCTGGGGAGAACACTTCTTCTGTTGCCTTTGTGCAAACCTGTTGTCTATTGATTAGAGCAGATATGCGATCTACTATAGACATATCAATCTCTGATACACAATCACCCAAATTAACTTTGATATCTAACTTAGGTGTGCTCATCCTCCTAGTTCTTCCCATGGCAGTCATATTTTGGGACTGTGAGATCTGCACTCTAAGCTTTGGTTCCACAGTGCCTCCATAAATAGCCTCAGTGGTTGGTTCTTTTAAAGTTTCCTTGAAAGTAAGCAGTTCAGAATATTCTATCTTTGCAGGAGATACTGATGAATCCACAAGGCACTCAAGAATTTCAGCACAACCAAGTGACATATTCACACTCATTTCCCATCTATTTGCAAGGCTCTTCTCACTACCTTCAATTGTTAAAGGAGCTGCCATAAATCTTAAATGATTAATTTGACAAGCATCAGCAAATTTTTGCTTGGCCTCATGGAATGCACCATAGCTATAACCTGATAATCCATGCACACCAAGTACAGAAAAAAAGTCTTCTGACTTTGCCTGCATTTCTGCAACTGAGGCTTTAGATACCATGTTTGAGTTGTCTAGTGATGGTGTCAAGATATCCTCATGAAGCACAACAGCTGCCAAGCTACTAACCTGGACTCGGAAATGAGTCACTACCGCAGAGGGATCATCCATGAGTTTACTACCATGTTCACTTTTCTTTTTAGTAGACCCCCCTATTGCATGATCACCCATCATGACACCCACGCCTGTGTAGCGGAAGGTGGGTGTTGTTGAGGCTCCAACAGTTGCAGACTTCACAGTGCTGCCTGACATATTTGAGCCAAAAGAACTTTCCATATCAGAGCAGCCTGAGAGCTGACTACTAGACATATTTCTCATAATTCCTGGACCACTACTCATGGGTACAAATTCATCATCACTGTCTTCTAATGGTGTCACAGACCAACCCTGATGAAGATTAAGAGCCTGACTTGCAACAGTATTTGAACGAAGTTCTTTCCGAAGCTCACTCTCTACTTTACGGAAATCATGTGGATCCATTGGTTTCTGCTTGGTATGTAACATACCTGGAGTTTGTGTATCAAGGTCAAGCTTATCTGGAGATGCTATGCCTTCTGATAACTCCATTAGTAAGTGAATTTGCCTAGGCGAGAGGAACATTATAAAAGATCCACAGTTCATTCGTAGATCTACTTTTGGGCCCATTACATCTGCCTGTTTAAGTTTTAAGCTAATTTCCTGGGAGCCAGTTAGTTTAGCAAAGAGAATAGGCTCCATTGGAATGCTTGCATTGGTAATGAGCTTCTTTACAGTTTTCTCATGATTCTCATGATTGTACTCAAATTCCTTACCTTCTGTTGGAGATGTGTCAGCTGTCTTATAAGAGTCTCCTGACACCTTGGAACCACCAGATTCTGGTGATGAATTTGAATCTGATGGTACTACAATTCCTGACTTTGTCATTGTTTTACTCTTAGCTGGAAATTCATCAGTGTACATGGTAAGTCCTTCAATATGAAATTTCTTTGATGCAAATGCAGGCTGCTCATATCCTGCTCTAGATGATTCTGAAGTAGGAGTGCCTTTACCAAGCCCTGCCTCATCAAAATAGTCCACTTTCTTGATCCGAACTTCTAAGGATACTCCTGACTGACTACCTTTTGGTGTATGTTCTAGTCTGATGATTATGTCAAGGAAGCGGACCTTAATTCGGTTAAGTACAGTATCTATTGCCTGTGCAAAATGTTCAATGCCCTCAATCATCTGACTAGAATCTTTTCCTACTGGGTCCTCTATTTCACTCTCTTCTTCATGATGATTAAGGCACTCCTGAGCAATTTGCATGGATGTTGTCATGCTCATAGACTCGATCATGGAATCTACCATAGATACATCCTCCGACCTTTGTTTGGGCTCGATGGTCACCATAAGCCCAGACACTTCCACAAAGCAACTTTCCGACAGGAGGGCATGCCATGGAACAGACACGCATATTTCACCAATATAACCGTCCACAAACTTCACGGGAAGATTTAATTGATCAGCGACTTCATTCAGGGCAGCCACGTCCAGAGTCAACTCCTTTATGGCCCCCGTTCCATTGTACAAATCCACTGTCAGCTGATCGAGAGACAGCTTTTCTTCCAGGAACTGGCCTACGTATCTTTGTAACAGATATCTTATAGCCCTTTTCTTGATGGCATCCGACCAAGGGAAGTACCAGGGCATTTTAGATATAGTCTCTAGTCCCAAACGTAACATTTTGGTTATTTTTTACTCTCCATGGCGTAAGATTCCCTTTGTTGAACTACGTCGCAGGTAAACAAGGCTGCTGCTGCGTCAGGACACCCCCGTTACAGACGCCTTGTGTTACGGCGCCACTTACACCACCTTATTTAGATTCCATTCGTTATCTTGAAGAACAACCAAAACTGCGTATGCATAGTTCTATAATACACAATTAAGCCACCAGATAGTTGGTACCATGAAGATAAAGCTAATAATAACAATTCGTATCCGATTCCCAGTCACAAAATTGTAACCCGGATTTAAGGATCTTTCGAAGCCAAACACCAGCTGGGTTCCAATACTATTTCTCGGATCAATCAGCTGATTCGGGAATCATTTTTAGCTTCGCTCTTTTATTACCTTGAGCACAGGACATGACAGATGATTTCCGCACGCAATGTATCTACGACTGGACACCATCACATTAATAACCTTACGTTAATAACAAGCTTCTGCGTATGTGCGTTTTGATTACCTACCTCGGACAAAGCTTCTCCGCCTCCTTCCGCTTTACCCTACTGATTTTGGGACGCATGTGCGTTTATTTTTCTTGTGTTATTTTCATCTTCTAATACATTACGTGGCAATGAATAATTGAATGTGTATCATATGCTGAGTTACTGAAAATACCTAGGGGTAATGCAAACACTGCCAGCTCTTTGCATATTTATGTTGCTTTTGTTTTGCTATTTTTTAACACAGGAAATCAATATTGTAGTCGACTACCATTCTGATAATATGACAGAGGCTAAGTCTTGTGCACGAGAAGTATTTAAAGCCACTGGAAGGCTTTATAATTTATGAGTTACATGAAAAAACTAAATTCCTAAGTAAATACGATGTGGAACATTTGAAGTATTATTTATTTACTTTTCGCTAGTTATTGGATGGTTAGTCGCGCTATCCCCAGAGTTGTCATTTGTATTATTTTCACCGTTTGCATCGCCAATCATTTCCTTGTTTTAAGTGAAATGGTACTGTCGTAGAAATAAGTTAATCTACCCCAGATGAAATGTAAAAATAAGGCAGATACTTTTGCAAGAAGAATCCGTGGAGATGAGCTCAGAATTAATAATTAGTGGGTAGCTGTCACGTCATGTATTTCACTCCACGGTGAAACTAGTGGCTATTAAACTTGCCATCTTCCAGCAGAAGTGACGTCGCTCTGACATGTAACTCGATAAAAATGCTAAAGTGGACAAATATCTAAAGGTTCGGGACGCCTAAACGTTGGTGATAATTGGCGTAGAGGGTCACAGAAGTGCGCGAGAGAAGGGAAGAGGATGGAGACTCCCAGCCCAGCAGGAGCGAGGCAGCCCTCAGCACCGTCAGCGCCTTCAGGAGTACAGCTGATCGAGCGGTCCTCCAGCTGCGAGGGGGACACGCAGCACTATGGGCTTCAGACAGCTACAAAACCCCAGCAGCAGCCACAGCACACGCGGGCGTACCAGCAAAACCACCTGCCAGTGGCTCAGAACATCAATTTGCAGTGAGTACCAGGGAGCTCTTGGGGTTCCTGAGACCTTTTTTGGTTTTCTGTTTATGCTGCTGTGGTTTTCTTGCGGGTTATTTCTTGCACCGATTGCAATTTGCTCATGTTAGGGGGGTTCGCTTCTAAGTTGCAGTTAGAGACGAAAAACATGAGGATAACTAGTGGAGGCCTTATGGCTTAAGGGAAAGGAAAGGACTTATTAAATTATTGTTCGTTTTAAATGGTTTCATTTTCATTGTGTTGTGGTTTGTGTTATCTCTGCATTGCATTGTTCAATTTTTGTCGTCGTTCTTTGAGTAGAATTTGGGAAATTTTTATAATAATTTTGTAATGTTTTGGGTACAGGCAAAATTTTTCTTGTCTGTGGGAAACTGAAACTATACCTTTTGAGGGTAACAAACAGTAGGATGAAATTGGGTGATTTTAGATGAGGCCCAGTAATTTGTCTGACAAACATGTCACGATAAGTTCATTTTGAAGGCTTTTATATTTAGATTACTTGTTTAGAAAAAGTGTGTTTGGTAGGACTTACATAATCTGCATATGAGAAAAGAAATTTATGCTACAGTGACTGCAAAGTAATGTCAAACTAAATTCAGGATACAGATACCTTGTATCACTAAAAGTATTGTAA
>NC_061852.1:26541093-26543593 GCF_019202785.1 Penaeus chinensis | reverse complement strand
TACGAATGTCGGTAACGCTTTTTGTTCGCGAAGGATCGAATTCGAAAAGACTGATTTGTACTTTCATGTGAAGGTTTGGCAGGAAAGTCCCCTATCTACACGAATAGAGAGAATGTTACCCCCTGTATTGAGGGATCTGTTCTTTCTATAGAATGTTTGAATGGTATTTCACCGGTATCATTTTTTTTATATCGGTTCGGAAAAAATGATCTAGTAGTACTCAAGATGATTTTTAAAAAGTAGCGGTAATTACTTTAGCTAAATAACTTTTTAATCGTGTTAGTCGGCAGCTTCCTACTAGACTCTTTCAGCAAGATTCCTTTCTTGATGAGACGTTTCAATATGTTTGTGCTCGTAATACACGTATGGTATTCGGCACTGCACAAATATAACCCATTTAAGCTACTGTCTACATTTATTGTTTTGTGTTTTTCTGTTCTGCTGCCTGATGAAAACTTTAGTCTACTGTTACACTTGTCCCGGTGTCTTGTATAGTAAATTTTGTATGTCCTTGCTGGTGCGTGTTTATGTGATGAACTAAATAACATCCCGAATTTCGAGTTTAAGAAATATCTTAATGATAGTATTCATTAATTAAACTGTAATGTTGATATCGATAATTTTGCATGCCCGTTCCGTATGCTTACAGATGTCGTGTTTTAGACATCCTCTTTGAGTGACTTCTGGGGTTGTAAATGTAATTTTTGGCCGCAGCTGTTCGAGGATTACGTCTATTTGCGGTTTTGCTGTGGCGGCTGCGTCCTGCTGTTGTTGTTGTTCATAAAACTGCGAAGCGTCCCCGGGAATGAAATTTTTCTTTGTCATCTGAAACGCATGTGTGTGTGTGTGTGTGTGTGTGTGTTTGTGTGTATGTGTGTATGTGTGTATGTGTATATGTGTATGTGTGTGTGTGCGTGTGTGTGTGTGTGTGCGTGTGCGTGTGTGTGTGTGCGTGTGTGTGTGTGTGCGTGTGTGTGTGTGTGAGTGTGTGTGTGTGTGTTTTCGTATTCTTTTTTATTTATTTATTTTTTTTTATTTTTTTATTTTTTTTTTTGGGGGGGGGTCCTTATTGTTGGCTCGTGCAAATTGTGTTTGAGACCCACGTCGGCAAAATGTACTTGGACTATTTTAGAATGATTGACTTTTAGGGTTACTGATCGCTTGCCAAATAGCCTGTCAACACGATGTGATGGTGATTGGTGTGATTTACTAAGGAAAATGATAGGTAGGGCGTTAATGACGTGGATAGTTCAATTGAAGACCGTCAGTGAAGTACGGGAGGGAAGAATCTAAAGCTGAGTGAAAAACTGCTAGGAAATGTACCGGACCTTGGCATGAGGAGGGGCAAGGGCAGGGGCAGTAAGGTCACGGGACACACTAAACCGCCCTCCTAGTTGCTGACTTTGGGCGTGGTGCGAGACAGGTTGGGTGTACACGCTCGCCCACCCAACGCAGGTGTGTCTACGTATGCTTTCTTTTATATACCTTTATGTTCGTATGTTATTACGTTCTTCTCTCTCCGCTTCTCCGTGTACGTGTTGCTGCCTCGCGCTTCTTGACTCCATTTTTCCTCATTGTTGCAAATCCTCTTAAATTCTCACTGCGTTGCGAGAATGGGCGAGGAAGACGATCAGATTCCCTGCGGTGTAACCATTTCCTTGTAAGTTTCTTTTAGAATTTGCGCCATAGTGTTAAAAAGAAGGATACAGGCTAGAAAGAAAGAAAAATGTCATCAAAGAAAACTTGTTTATGTCGTAACTGTAGGCAGCGAGAGCGAGGTGGAATGAGTAAGAGTAAGAAAGGAAAAGAAAGAGAGCGAGAGATAGTGAGTGAGTGAGTGAGTTGGTGAGTGAGAAGAGGTCCTTAGTTGTGCACGCAGTCCGGGTTCCAGGGTTTGACCTTGCAGAGCCAACATACAACCTCGTAGACGCTACGCACATGGCACTCCAACACGCCATCGCGCAGACACTCACGCACGCACACAAGCACATGCGCCCCCACCCCCACCCCCACCCCCACCCCCACCCCCACCCCCACCCCCTCTTGCCCTTCACGCCTCCCGTTATGCCTTCCACCCCCCCATTGCCTCTTATTCTCTCCCCCTCTCCCCTTTCTCCTCGCTCACTATAATGAGGCCGGGTGTGGATCAGCATTAAAAGGAAGTCATGTTTACGTAGAGTACAAAGCAACATTATACATTTGTTAGTGTAAAGAGGGTAACCTGACAAAAGAGACGTGCGCATTTCTCTCTGGACTGCGGCTTATGACGAATTAGTGTTGATGTATTTTTTTCTTGTTTTTGGTTTTATTTCCAAGTGGCTGTAGTATGGTATTTTTTTGTGCCTTGTACACGTTGATAGGTTTCGAGTCAGAGGTAATAGAAGAGAGATATGTAAAATTTTAAAGATTATTAGTAATATTCAGCCTTAATAACCTAGGCATTTTCCCTTCGCATTGTCGGCCAGAGAGAAAAATAGGGGTTGGTCAGGTCAGTTAATGC
>NC_061852.1:26533593-26536093 GCF_019202785.1 Penaeus chinensis | reverse complement strand
CTCGCATCTCTGGATTCTAACCAGCCTAGAAAACAGGCAGGCTTCTGCAGTGGATTCTCAACAACAACAATTTAAGATTTGAAGACGATATTGTTCTCTTCAGTGAATCTACAAATGAAATGCAGCAATTAATAAACGATTTGAACAGAGAAAGTCGGACTTAGGATGAACAAGAAAAAGACTAAGATCATGTTCAACAGTAAAGTTCAATTCGAACAGATACATGTACAAGGCGAAGCGCTAGAAGTAGTGGACAAGCAGATATAGCTAAGGCAACTCGTACAAACACATCTAGCGAAGAGGAAATGAAGCGACGCATCAGTCTACTAAGAGGCTCCTTGCCATTAGGTCTAAAAAGAAAAGTCTTTAGTCAGTGCGTCCTCCCAGTTTTGACCTATGGAGCAGAAACATGGACTACAAACAAATTACTGGAGAGGAAACTAAAAAGTGCCCAGAGAGGGATGGAGAGGTTGATGCTGGGAATTTGCCTAAGTGATCGGATGAGGGCGACGTGGATCAGGGAACAGACAAAAGTGGAAGATATACTTGTAAGCATCAAAAAGAAAAAAATGGAAATGGGCAGGTCATATAATTATGTCGGAGACAGGACGACAGATGGACAAAGAAAGTAGCAGACTGGGCTACAAATAATAACAAAAAGAGGTCCAAACCAATGACAAGATGGCGTGACGAAATAACGCAATATGGGGGTCAAGACTGGAAACAAAAATCGCAAGACAGACAAGGTTGGAAAAGATTAGGAGAGCCCTACGTCCAGCAGTAGATTTATTCAGGCTGGTATATATATATATATATATATATATATATATACATATATACATATATACATATATACATATATACATATATACATATATACATATATACATACATACATACATACATACATACATACATACATACATACATACATACATACATACATACACACATACACACATACACACATACACACACACACACACACACACACACACACACACACACACACACACACACACACACACACACACACACACACACACACACACATACACACATATACACATATACATATACATATTCAATATGCATATACATATACATATACATATACATATACATATACATATACATACAAACGCGCGCACACACACACACACACACACACACACACACACACACACACACACACACACACACACACACACACACACACACACACACACATATATTTATATATATTTATATTTATATTTATATTTATAAAAATAAACCTCTGAACTACCGACTACACCGCGTTACAAAAACCTCATCATTTTTTAACTTGACCTTACGTGTGAGTTTGCGTGGTTCCGTCGGGCCACGTTGTACATCTGCCCCTTTTCTTTCCCTTCCCCTTTCCGGTCCGCGCGCTCCTCGGGAACAGGCGAGCCGTCGCGTCGTCCGTCCGTTTGGGCTGCTTGGCGATGCAGGGCAGGCCAGGGCTCCGGATTAGTGTGGCAGTGTCGCGGCGTAGTGTGCATGGTTATTGCAAAAGGCTTCGGCGGTGTAGCTGTCGTCGTTACCGGTGTCACACACGCACGCACACAAACACACACCCACACGCGCGCGCCCACACACTCACATAGACACGCACACGCACACGCACACACACACACACACACACACACACACACACACACACACACACACACACACACACACACACACACACACACACACACACACACACACACACACACACACACGCACACGCTCACACGCACACACTTCAGACTTCATCTAGCTAGAGTCCACGCGCGTGTAGTGCGTGCGCTGCTCGAAAGTTCGAACTCAGGACACTGTCGGTGTTCGTCAGGTTAACATTGACAATTTTGCAGGTGCCACAGATGGAAGGAGGCTTCTGTTGCAATGCTATCCTTCAACTTCCCCCCTTTGCCAAGTAACCGTGGTTTGGAATATTCCCCAAACTCACAGTAACGTTTTCGAGGGAGAGTTACGATCTATAGGCCATGAATGGAAATATTTTGTATACAAAGTGACCAGGGACAAAAAAGTACTTGTGTCACGTGGCAGGAGCGTAGTCACTGTGTGTGGAAAGTTCCACAGTCATGATCCTGTAATTGGCCTTAAATAGTTTGCACATAATGTGTCGTATGTGCGTATGCCATTGTATGCTGCTACAAGGGACATTATGCCAACTCGTCCCCCCACGCGCACAGAGAATAATTCCGGCATGCATGCGAATCAGGCGATACTCTGTTGGCGCGAGCGATGTAGCAATACACGGAGGATGGGTCGAGGGGGAGGGGCGAGCGCTTGCTTCATTTACCATTCGGGCAGCGGCGTGGCTCCCCTGCGCCGGCAAGGAGACCTGCCCTGTGGCACCTTGCGTCGGAGGCCGGGCTAGGTCCATGCAGTCCCCCTTGCTGGGCGTAAATATGTGTCCACGGGATAGGAGAGTGACACTCGCAATATCACAGAGGTGTGCACGTGA
>NC_061852.1:26528593-26531093 GCF_019202785.1 Penaeus chinensis | reverse complement strand
CCTTCCTTAATTTCTTACCTCCCTCCCTCCCTCCCTCCCACCCTCTAACAACAGTCGGCAGCCCCTCGAGACGGTAACTTTGTCGGCGCACGATCGCCTCCGCTCTCGTGGCGCTCTCGAAGGAGGAACTGTGTCGAGAGGCCGCGGAGAGGCTCTCGTTCTCTCCTTGTGTGATGGTCTGGATTCGACGTAATTTTGATTTTATCACATTTTTTATTTGTTATTTTTGGGGTGTATGGATGGTTGTGCGTGTGTATGTTGTGCATTTTTTATAGCTATATCATTATTAGTTTGTAATTTGTGGCATTCTACCGGTGCTGCCGCTCGCTTTCGGACTCCAGAAAGCGCAGGGCAGAGGCAGCGGTGTTGAGGCTTCTGTCGTGCAGAACGAAGCGAGCGGCCGAGGCCATCCGTGTCGTCGTGTTTTTTAGCGCAGCGATACCCTGTTCGGTTGAGGGTGAGGGGGGGCGTATTGGAAACTCGGTCCGTCGACGAGTAATGTGTTTCGGTCTCTGGAACCGGCGGCGGAGGGACAATTCTGGCCGGTTAATAGGGGATCGTTGGAGAGCATATTGTGTGAGTTTTTTTTTCTGCCTTTTCATTTGGAAGACGAGGAATGTATGTGTGTATACGTACTTGCACTGGTAAATGTTTACATGCGCGCATACATAAGTAATACATACTTACAGGCATATATCCACCCAGTCATGCAGACATACATACGTAAATATATTCATACATAATTACATACATACTTCAAGCCAGTGGTTAACAAATGAGTGTTAAAGAACAGTCACTTCCGCAATGTCTGCACTCGTTCCGTACCCCCTGACCGTAATCAAAACGTGGCTTATTTGTTGCGAAACAGCGATCGACCAGTGCCGTTCAGTCCGAAGTGATCCCATGAGGAGCTCCATGAACCGCGCGCGTGAGATTCCCCCTTCCGCGTTGGCACGTTCGGGGGGTGCCGTCCTCGGGAAGCCTGATACGACAGCGCCGCGCTATCTCGAGCGCCCGTTAATTAGTATGGGCGAGAGCTGTGCCAGGGGCCAGAGCCGCCGCGGAGGACGAAGGTCGGTCTTTCGGGCTCCCGGGCCTTGGAGGCTGTAATCGACGACCATTTCAACATCACACTTCTCTCTTTTACTCCCTCCTTCCCTTCCGCGGTCCCTCCTCTTCTCTCTTTTTCATTTCCCTCTCCTCCGTCCTTCCCTTCCGCGATCCCTCCCTTTCTCTCTTCTCCCCTTCCCCTTCTCCTCCCGCCTATCCTTCCTCGATCCCACCCTATCTCGATCCCTCCATTTCTATCTTCTTCCCCCTCCCCTTTCTTTCTTCCCCCCCTCTTCTTTTTCGTCCCCTTCCCCCCCTCTTCTTTTTCCTCCCCTTCCCCCCCTCTTCTTTTTCCTCCCCTTCCCCCCCTCTTCTTTTTCCTCCCCTTCCCCCCCTCTTCTTTTTCCTCCCCTTCCCCCTCCTTCTAAACCTTCGTTCATTCTGCCTCTACGTATCCTTCCTTACTGTTCGCGGAGAACGGATGTTGCGGATCAGAGTTGGTAAATCGGGCTGATAAAGAAAATGTGTTATCTTTGTTTTTAATAAGTATGCACTACGTTATCCACACAGACATCATGTTTATAGGTTGGTAAGTAGGTAGATAAAGATATAACTATAGATATTGATGATTATAGATAGATAGATATAGGATATATCATATATATCGATTGTACAGATATATATATATATATATTATTTATGATATATAGTATATATATTATTTATAATATATAATATATATATATTATTTGTAATATATATAATATATATATTATTTATTATATATATTATATATATCGTTCATAATATATGTATTATATATATTATATTATATATGTTTTATATTTATATATACATATATATAATGTTATATATATGTGTATATATATTTTATTACATATATATATTTTGTGTGTGTTGGAAACGTTACGAGAAAGAAAGTAACACCTGGGAATTAGCTAACAAAAGCAAGCTACTGGTCGAACCAATGGAAAGATATCGTTAAGAAGTAAGTTCAGAGGAGAGAGAGAGAGAGAGAGAGAGAGAGAGAGAGAGAGAGAGAGAGAGAGAGAGAGAGAGAGAACGAGAGAGAGAGAGAGAACGAGAGAGAGAGAGAACGAGAACAATATAATTAAATTATGGATTTACTGTAGACCAACACTGAAATGTGTTTAAAGTATACGTGTCTCGATTGTCACCTCCGCTGGAACTCCCAACTTTGTTGTTCCGTGATGAAGCGTGAAATGGGTGCTTCAGGACCGGACACCGTTGGATGATGCCAGTGATTCCCGATTAATAGGAGAGAGAGTAGGGGAGGAGGGAGAGGGAGGGGAGAGTGAGGGCATAGTCCAAGCAGCACGTGGGAATGTTATCTGGGGACAAGTTGTGGGTGTGAACAATTATCGGTTGATGTAACGCGGGGTGTGATATGGTGGGCCGTGGAGTGGCT
>NC_061852.1:26508593-26516093 GCF_019202785.1 Penaeus chinensis | reverse complement strand
ATCAACCAACTATGCTGCAGCGTGTTAAAAGACGAAATTTGAACGGCAGATACACAAACACCCGACAGTTTTGAAACCGAAAAATGTTTTGTCTCTTACATTATTTTGTTTTTATTCCATTATACACCGGTGATAATTAAACCAGGTTTGATGACACCAGAAAATTAATGAATGAGCGTCCTCTGGCATATTTCAGTGTTAGTGGACAGATTCTCCATCATAACTCGGGATTTCGAGGCGACCCAACGGTAGATTTGTAGCTGTGATAACGACATTCAGGAAATTACCTGGCGTGGCTATTTCATGTTTTATTTATTCATTTGTTTCTTTCTTTATTTATTTGTCTGTTAGTATTATATATCATTTGAGAAGAGTTTTTGGTTTACGTAATGAGAGTGGTAACTGAAGTACGCTACGAGATATTCTATTTTTATTAATAACAATAGAATACCTCGGTGGTATGAATCTTGTTACTATTGTTGTTTTGTTGATGTTATTATTTTGTTATTATCATCATCATCACTATTACCATTATTATTGTTGTTGTTTTTATAACTCACAGTGGTAGCCCCTCCATCGCTGCTCCTTCAGTTATAAACAATATTGATATATACTATTTCTTGATCTGATACTCACAAGGAGACTATTTTAAAGAATCATCATGTAGTTCAGTAAGGGTGTTGACGTTGATAATGAAGATGCATGTTGCGCTCGAGGTCTCGGTGACATTTTTTTTTTTTTTTTTTTTTTTTTTTGAGGGGGGGGGGGGGCTGTAGGAAACTGGCTTCAGACATGGACGCCCCGCAGTAGTTTATGATGATGGAAATTGTTTTTGGTGTGTAAGGGTATATGTCACGTTGGTTCGAGTAAAGGGGAGCAGCAGTAATGATTGGGAGAGGGTAGAGCAAAAAGAAGAGGAGGAAGACGAAGAAGACGAAGGAGAAGGAAAAGAAGAGAAAAGAAGAAGAAGAAGAAGAAGAAGAAGAAGAAGAAGAAGAAGAAGAAGAAGAAGAAGAAGAAGAAGAAGAAGAAGAAGAAGAAGAAGAAGAAGAAGAAGAAGAAGAAGAAGAAGAAGAAGAAGAAGAAGAAGAAGAAGAAGAAGAAGAAGAAGAAGAAAGCAGAAGAAGAAAGCAGAAGAAGAAAGCAGAAGAAAGCAGGAGAAGAAGACGAAGGAGAAGGAAAAGAAGAGAAAAGCAGGAGGGGAAGAAGAAGAAGAAGAAGAAAAAGAAAAAAAAAAGAAAAAGAAAAAGAAAAAGAAAGAGAAGAAGAAGAAGAAGAAGAAGAAGAAGAAGAAGAAGAAGAAGAAGAAGAAGAAGAAGAAGAAGAAGAAGAAGAAGAAGAAGAAGAAGAAGAAGAAGAAGAAAATAGTTAATATAGAAAGGTTAAAAATGAAACGGAGATGATTGTGGTTTCTTCACCGGCGATATTGGCAGTCCTACATAAAGAATGAAATTGAGGCATTTTAATCGATGCCGCCTCCCTCCTCCTCCCTGTTTCCCACCCCCTCCTCACCGCCTCCCACCCCCCTCCCCTTCCCCACTTCCCCCCTACTCCTACCGCTTTCCCCCTCCTTCTCCCTGCAACCCATCCCCCTCCTCTTCCCACCCTTCCTACCCTCTTCTTCTTCCTCCTCCTCCTCCTCCTCCTCCTCCTCCTCCTCCTCCTCCTCCTCCTCCTCTTCTTCCTCCCCCCTCCTTCTCCTTCTCCCCCTCCCCCTCCTCGACCCCCCCCCCCCAGCATGACATGCTAACAAAGCTAGTTTGACTTATTGTTTTATCGCATGGCGTAGACCGGCAAAGAGAGAGGGCTAATGACACGATGAAGAGAAGAAAGTTTAAGGCCGTAACGCCAGAACACCCTCAATCGTCGCAATTATGTCCGTATTGCAATTGCAGAGCATGTCGTGTTCTTAAGAGCGTTCTTTTCGTTCTGTCTTATTATTATTGCCACGTGAACAAAGAGGGCGGACTGCATTGTGCATGGGGAACGATTTTCGTTAACTACCAACCTCCCTCCCTGGTCCTTTGAGAATTGATGGGTAGGTTATAAGGGGAAGAAGGGACGGGATTGACGGGGGGGGGGGGGGGGGGAGTAAAAAGGGGAGGAGAGAGGGGACGGGAAGGGGGAATGGAGGGGAAATGGGGGAGGGAGGGAGGGAGGGAATAGTATGAGGGGGTAAGAGAGGAGGGGGGATTGAAAGGGGTGAATTAAAAGAGAAAGAGAGGGAGAGCGAGGGAAAGAAAGAAATGCGAGAGAAAGAGAACAAGAGAGAAAGTTACAGAAGGAAAAAGGGAAAGAGAGACAGAAGAAGGAGGAGGAGTAAGCGAGAGAGAGAGAGAGAGAGAGAGAGAGAGAGAGAGAGAGAGAGAGAGAGAGAGAGAGAGAGAGAGAGAGAGAGAGAGAGAGATAGAGAGAGAGAAAACCATCGTATAAAACGGGGTTTCATATTTTGTAACGGCCGTCTTATATGGCAAGTACGTCTTACGCAATCGAGTGTACTCCGGCAGCAGTGGCCCTCCATTACTATTGTCTCGGGAGGGCCGCCCGCCTGAAGAAACGTGGGTTTGAAGCCTTGACAGCGCGCTCGATATTGAAGTATCATTAAATGCTCTGCCAGTTCTTATCAGGCGAGAACTAGCGTGGTCAGGACAAGGGTTGCAACATCAGATTGCAAGCCCGGTTCTATTTCTGATGCGCTGATTTGTGCTTCCCCGCCCTCAGACCCGCAAGCAATCTTTTAGAAGGTTTAGGGAGAATTAAGATTGATATCATACTTTTTTCATTATTATTTAAAAAAAATGGTTTGAATGTAAATGTACGGGTTGTTGACCTTACGATGGAGTATATTTTTTTTTATTAGCTATAAATTGAGTTGAATGGAAAAAAAAAGTTGGAAAGATAGCTGCTTGGGCAGGAACTGCAGCAAGTGTAAAGTTGTCTAGAGTTGCTGCCCTTCTAGCGAAAATTATTGTTGGACATCGGTGACGTAACGGGGGATCCCCAGAAGAGAGTGAATGCTTGCACACTGGAAACCGTTAAGTGTGGGAAAAACAGGGACAGGTATAGCTATTATTATTGTAAACTTTATCATTATTATTGTTATTCCTCCTTTTGTTAGTGTTGCTGTCGTTGTTTTATTATTGTTGTTGTTGTTGTTCATTTCACTGTGATTATTTGTTTATTCTACTTATTATTGCAACAGTGTCCTTTGCTACTTTAACCTACAGAGATGAAACAAAAGTGCCAGAAGTGAAAGATGCTTCATGGATTGGGAGACTAGCCATAAATGTCAAGACCTTGCGGGATTTGATAACACTATTATGCTTCAGTTTTAGTCTCTTTTTTACACATCGAGGAAACTTTGTGTAGGGATGTTAGTTTAGTGAAAAAAAAAAAAAAAATCTGCTGAGGGGGGGGGTGGGGGGGAGAACGAAAGAAGCTCGCAACACGGAAGCATGAGCAGGGACAGAGAAAAGGCCGAGGAACATCTCGCGAACAGCTCAAGACGGACACGAGGAGGAGCTGGGTGCAGGCGAGGGACCGGCGAGAGCGAGTGGGAGGTATGGGTGGCGTAGAGGCGTATCATGCAGTAGTCTCGCAGGTGCCGTCGCGTCGTCGCCCCGCTCGCGCAGCCCTCGTGGCGAGTTCGCGGTTCTCGACATTCGCATCCTGTAGAGCGGTTCTTTTCACAGGTCGTGCTGAATGATTTGTGCGAGTTGCAGTGTAGATTATACCACGCTTAGACACCATTGTAAAGATGATCCCCTCCTCCCTTGGAACTTTGGTTTGTATTCCTGTCTTATTGGTGTGCGAAGCAGGGTTGCATGGCCCGGGTTGTACATGTCAATATCAATGCACGTGTGTCTGCACGTCGACGGTTGTGTCGATGGCAAAATAGTACACCTTAAAGAGTGAAGTTAAACCAACGAAACGTTTTGAATGAACGGAAAAAATCTTTGGGAGTAAACGTATCAAAGGCAGTGTTGCAAGATCTTTTGATCGCAGCTAACGAGGCCCGAGAGATAAACAAAGGCCGGCCGCAGGAGCGGGCGTGTCGGCTGGAAGACTCGGGCCACAGTGAATTGTCCTCAGCCATCGATCCGGGTCGACCTTGAGCCGGCCACGGAGCGCGCGGACCCTCCGCCGGGAAACGTTTCTCGCCTCCGACGCCTTCAGAGCCCTCGGAGCCGCGTTGGGGCTGCGGTTCGGACGCGGCCCTCGTCTCGTGCCTCTTCGCAGCTTTGCTGATTTAGGAGCATGCACAGTCATGTTTGTGAGGGCTTTTGCCCGTATATATTATGAGTAGATTTATTTTGATAGGCTGTCTATATATACACATGCATGCACGCACACACATACACACACACACACACACACACACACACACACACACACACACACACACACACACACACACACACACACACACACACACACACACACATACATACTCACACACACACACACACACACACACACACACACACACACACACACACACACACACACACACACACACACACACACACACACACACACACACACACATACTCACACACACATACACACACACACACACACACACACACACACACACACACACACACACACACACACACACACACACACACACACACACACACACACACACACACACATACATACACACACACACACATACACACACACACACACATACACACACACACACACACACACACACACACACACACACACACACACACACACACACACACACACACACACACACACACACACATACACACACACACACACACACACACACACAATTCAAGGAAAAATCCAAACAGATCAGAATCTGCGTGACGCAAGTAGCCAAGGACGGCTGTTTCCCGCACATGACCTTCCTCCTCTCTCGCGGTGAAGAGACAAGAGGAGCCTCGTTCTGCTTCAGTATGGCAGAGCTTCAACGCCTTCAGGAAAAAAAAAATAGTAGTTGATCCAAAAAAAAGCACTTTCTCTTTCTCGTTGATTTTTTTTTTTTCATGTTGGTTATTGATCTGTAATTTGATCTGCTTGTGATTGTTTTTTTTTTCTTTTTCTTTATTTTTTTTCTTGGTTTCCTGTGCCCTTCGGGGGTTCGCCGCTCCTTTTAACGGCGCGCTATCCCTAGGGCACTGCTGGGCACAAGGGTAGTGGGGGCGAAGAGAGGCGGAGAACGGGAGGAAGGAGGTGAATAAGTAGGAGAGAGAGTGGGAGAGGGGGAGGGACAGAGAAAGGGAGAGAAAAAGATGAAGTGAACCTTTAAATGTATATCATTTGAGGTTGATAAAATGTGCTGTTTTCACTAGGCGACTGTTATCTAATGGGTTTTGTTGTTGCTGTTATTTTCTTTATTACAGTTAACTTTTTATCGAAGTTCCCCACTACTACGCGGGGACATGTCTACCTATCTATCTATATCTGCATTTATATCTGCCTATATATAGATATTTATATATATAACATTAAATTACTGCGACAGTAGAAGCAGAGTAAAAACATGACGTTTTCGAACTTGTCAAGAGTTCCTCATCAGACTTAATAAAAACAGAACAATTTTAGTTTTTACTACGTCTGATGCGGAACAGTTGACAAGCTCGAAACGTCTCAATTATTTCGTTTCTATTACGGCAGGGCTTTCACTTCATTTGTTGTGTACACGTTACTGCGTTTGTGTTTGTGTTGATTTGTTTATATAAATAATCTTGAACCTTGAACCCAACACCAGTCTCCGCCCCCCGCCCCCTCCCCCTTCATTCCCTTCACCTCCTCCCCGACAGTATGATATCGAGTTGACCATACAACCGCCTCGAATGCAAAACAACTTTTATTTGCATTTTGAAAGATTGCATTGTTGTGGTTACATGCTGCAGAGGATTTCCGTTGCTGAGTGGGCCTCGGCTATTTACGTCAGAGGCTCTTTATCAGAATGCTTTCGGTTACCCAATTTCCTTACTAACCGGCTTACACAACCCGCAGCCGTGTTAACCGTCTTCGCTTAAAAGGAAATGTGCTGCCCTGTCTTTTATGGTTCTTCGGGAAATTTGGTCGTGGGGAGGAAGAGGAGGGTGGCGCTTGCAAATCGACGCTATTGTATTACAGCCGCGGGAATCCAATTTAGGAACACTTGAATTTAAATAAAAATGGGGTCCTAGTCAGGCCAAGGACTCGAGGCTGAAACCAGTAGGAGTATGTGAAGCAGACGCCGTACACACACACATACATACATGATATGGAGAGGCAGACAGATAGACAGACAGAGACAGATAGACAGATAGACAGATAGACAGGCAGACAGACAGAGACAGAGACGCATTGCTCATTTTGAAAATCATAGTAAGTTATGAAGGTCATTAGGTCTATACGGGAAGTCTCTAAGAAATATTGTAGGTACACTGACATACCAGTATACGGGGCCTACATTCACGCCGAAAGCCACCGGAAGCCAGAAGCCAGCGCTCTATTTCAAGAGTAAAGTTCTGGTGGCGGAGTACTGACGTTGTCGCCGGCGCGTCTGATGGATTTGGTTGATGACGTGCAAAAGCCGTGTGCATTGCTCGATTCGTTCCTCTAAATCTCTAGGCTAGTCACTTCTACTGCTCCTCTTCGTCTGTCTGTCTCCTCCACGCTTTCTTCATCCTCCTCCTCTTCTGTCTCTTTATCTATTGATCTATGTCACATCTGTCTATTTATCTATCTGTCTATTTGTCTGACTCATTTTCCTACCCTATCCTTTTAAATAGCAGAACAAAATAGTATTGTTGATGTAGAGGCTTTAGTTTAACATTTCTTCTAAGCACGTAAGTTCGAAAGGTTATTTCGACTGATGTAAAACTGATGTTCTGCTACAGCGGATGTGGATGCATGCTTTCCGCTTTGATTTTATCGCATCGAATGTTTGCAAAAAAAATACAACCGACACAGATCCAGTTATCAGAATTTGTGAATCTGGTTACTAACATCTCTCTTAGAAACGAATTAGAATGACCCTTTTCATGCCCAGGTTTCCGCGAATATGCGTAAAGGGATTAAGGTGTTAGCAGACCACTTCCTGCTCGTTACAATAGGAGCAGCGGATGGGGTGTAAAGCAGGAAACTCCCGTATTCATTCCGTATTTTATACCTTATCTTTCATATCTGCTTTTATGAAGGAAGTCGGGGGAAAGTTTTATGTCCTTGTTCTGTCTTTTTCCACAAGTAAGATGCGTATCACCAAGTAAGGGCGAGACGTTCAGGGATAGTTCTGATCTGCGAGGGGGAGTTTGTGTTGACTGATGTGTGCTGCGTAATTAGACAAAAATTAAACGAGCGAGAAAGAGGGTTGAACTGGGAGAAATAAGGTCGAGGTGATAAAATATCGTAATAGAAAATGAAAGCACAGTTACGAGAAGGTGCAGGCTGACCATTAACTGAAATGACCTACATTTGTTTAGGATTTGTGAGCGTCGAGATTTTACGATATGCGGGTGGGTTTGA
>NC_061852.1:26496093-26503593 GCF_019202785.1 Penaeus chinensis | reverse complement strand
TATACATATACATATACATATACATATACATATACATATACATATACATATACATATACATATACATATACATATACATATACATATACATATACATATACATATACATATACATATACATATACATATACATATACATATACATATACATATACATATACATATACATATACATATACATATACATATACATATACATATACATATACATATACATATACATATACATATACATATACATATACATATACATATACATATACATATACATATACATATACATATACATATACATATACATATACATATACATATACATATACATATACATATACATATACATATACATATACATATACATATACATATACATATACATATACATATACATATACATATACATATACATATACATATACATATACATATACATATACATATACATATACATATACATATACATATACATATACATATACATATACATATACATATACATATACATATACATATACATATACATATACATATACATATACATATACATATACATATACATATACATATACATATACATATACATATACATATACATATACATATACATATACATATACATATACATATACATATACATATACATATACATATACATATACATATACATATACATATACATATACATATACATATACATATACATATACATATACATATACATATACATATACATATACATATACATATACATATACATATACATATACATATACATATACATATACATATACATATACATATACATATACATATACATATACATATACATATACATATACATATACATATACATATACATATACATATACATATACATATACATATACATATACATATACATATACATATACATATACATATACATATACATATACATATACATATACATATACATATACATATACATATACATATACATATACATATACATATACATATACATATACATATACATATACATATACATATACATATACATATACATATACATATACATATACATATACATATACATATACATATACATATACATATACATATACATATACATATACATATACATATACATATACATATACATATACATATACATATACATATACATATACATATACATATACATATACATATACATATACATATACATATACATATACATATACATATACATATACATATACATATACATATACATATACATATACATATACATATACATATACATATACATATACATATACATATACATATACATATACATATACATATACATATACATATACATATACATATACATATACATATACATATACATATACATATACATATACATATACATATACATATACATATACATATACATATACATATACATATACATATACATATACATATACATATACATATACATATACATATACATATACATATACATATACATATACATATACATATACATATACATATACATATACATATACATATACATATACATATACATATACATATACATATACATATACATATACATATACATATACATATACATATACATATACATATACATATACATATACATATACATATACATATACATATACATATACATATACATATACATATACATATACATATACATATACATATACATATACATATACATATACATATACATATACATATACATATACATATACATATACATATACATATACATATACATATACATATACATATACATATACATATACATATACATATACATATACATATACATATACATATACATATACATATACATATACATATACATATACATATACATATACATATACATATACATATACATATACATATACATATACATATACATATACATATACATATACATATACATATACATATACATATACATATACATATACATATACATATACATATACATATACATATACATATACATATACATATACATATACATATACATATACATATACATATACATATACATATACATATACATATACATATACATATACATATACATATACATATACATATACATATACATATACATATACATATACATATACATATACATATACATATACATATACATATACATATACATATACATATACATATACATATACATATACATATACATATACATATACATATACATATACATATACATATACATATACATATACATATACATATACATATACATATACATATACATATACATATACATATACATATACATATACATATACATATACATATACATATACATATACATATACATATACATATACATATACATATACATATACATATACATATACATATACATATACATATACATATACATATACATATACATATACATATACATATACATATACATATACATATACATATACATATACATATACATATACATATACATATACATATACATATACATATACATATACATATACATATACATATACATATACATATACATATACATATACATATACATATACATATACATATACATATACATATACATATACATATACATATACATATACATATACATATACATATACATATACATATACATATACATATACATATACATATACATATACATATACATATACATATACATATACATATACATATACATATACATATACATATACATATACATATACATATACATATACATATACATATACATATACATATACATATACATATACATATACATATACATATACATATACATATACATATACATATACATATACATATACATATACATATACATATACATATACATATACATATACATATACATATACATATACATATACATATACATATACATATACATATACATATACATATACATATACATATACATATACATATACATATACATATACATATACATATACATATACATATACATATACATATACATATACATATACATATACATATACATATACATATACATATACATATACATATACATATACATATACATATACATATACATATACATATACATATACATATACATATACATATACATATACATATACATATACATATACATATACATATACATATACATATACATATACATATACATATACATATACATATACATATACATATACATATACATATACATATACATATACATATACATATACATATACATATACATATACATATACATATACATATACATATACATATACATATACATATACATATACATATACATATACATATACATATACATATACATATACATATACATATACATATACATATACATATACATATACATATACATATACATATACATATACATATACATATACATATACATATACATATACATATACATATACATATACATATACATATACATATACATATACATATACATATACATATACATATACATATACATATACATATACATATACATATACATATACATATACATATACATATACATATACATATACATATACATATACATATACATATACATATCAAGGTCCTGAAGGATTAATATTAAAATGTCCAGCTCAGTGTTCTTCACCTTTTTAGAATCACAGACCCCTTTTAGATTCTAATGAAAGCTATGGACCCCCATGACCAGAAATATTCACATCAACAAATTTGCATGCAATGTGTATAATGTACTTTATTTATTGAAATTTGTTTGTTTTGTTCAGTTATGAGATACACAAAGTATTATTGAACTTCAAAGTCCACAATCTAAAAAGGCACACACTGTTTTCATCTGATCCTCAAGTACCCCTGAAACCCATCCATGGACTTTTTTGTGAAATTTCTCTGCACATAGATGGCTCTGCTAGTGCTTAGCCACAAAGGAGTCAGTTAGTAGACCTTGTGACTTTACCCGATTTCACCTTTCCTTGAATTGTCAGGAAAACTTTTTTTTTTTTTTTACTAATGCTATGAATATTG
The DNA here is from genome assembly GCF_019202785.1 of Penaeus chinensis. Taxonomy (NCBI): domain Eukaryota; kingdom Metazoa; phylum Arthropoda; class Malacostraca; order Decapoda; family Penaeidae; genus Penaeus; species Penaeus chinensis. The sequence continues at coordinate 26,499,519 of NC_061852.1, read as the reverse complement.
ATGGTGTTTTTTTATTATAGACATTATAATTACTATAATGTTATAGAGATTAGTAACAACAATATGAGATAATGGAAAATATTTTAAAAAATCAAGAAAGGGGTAAACAGGTGATATAGGCAGTACTCATAATTGGCTCATTGGGTACTTGGTACAAGTGTAGCCATCTATGTGTAAAAACAATTAATAAAGTAAACTGACAGTGAGCATAGCATGTACATACATGTCATGCCCATCAGATTTGGGTTAAGAAGTCCTGTTCTAACACATTGTTACCTTCAATTAACTGCAATTTGCTTTATGGGTACCTGAAATGCATTAACATTTGTCTACACAGACCTCTATCTTCTTTTCTCTCCATTAATTTGATGATATAATTTTACAGTATAGCAGTAACAGATGGGCATATTATTGACAAATCAAAATTTAAGAAAACATATTTTGCCTCATAGAGATGGTAATGTCAGAGAAAGAACAGGTGTGGAGCCTTGAGCAACCACAAAAGGTCAGAGGTCTTGATTGAGTCTGACATTTTCACTCATATGAGCATCCATACATGCTTTTGGTAACTAAATTCCTAGACATACAGTTAAGCATCCTTGTGACACCTCCAAATGTCCTGTAATATTACAGGATCCACCTTCCCCTGTATGCTTGTAACATTTTATGAGCTGCTGTGGAGGGATTGACACTCACATGATTAACATTTGTTAATGCGATTACCAATGATTATGACCCAATTATATATTGGAATAGAGGAAGATTATGAGATATCAAAAGATGCACAACATAAAAGTTTATAATTTTGTGAGGGCTCAAGGGAACTGTCCCCCCAAAGGAAGCCTTCCCCCATCCCCCATTCCTCATTTATTATTATAAAAAGAGGCTTCTTGGAATTTCATGAGTTTTGGTATGCTGACACAGGTTCTGGTAGTCATGTTTTGGTACCCTATTTTTTCATTTCTTCCAGGTGGGAGGTGGGGCAAAGGCCTCTCTCCTTTTTTATACATAGTGATTCCTTGTCCTGTATTTTTTATTATTTTTCAATCAAAATTTAACATGAGTAAACTTTATAAGTCTATATATGAAACGATGTATCAGATTTTAATAATAATTCTGAAGTTTTGAATGATTTCAAGTTAGAGAATGGTAAAGAATTGACTTATTTTGTATGCCAATAATTATCATAAAAAATGCTTTTCTTTCAAAACAGAAAAACAAACGATAATTGGTACTGAAATGTCCTTCTTGAGGAGGAATGTGTTACTGAGATTGACCAAAAACTGGGAGAAGGGATTTCTTCCATATAAAGAATAGTTTTTGAAAATTGACCTTAAATTTCTTTCCATAGATGTTTAATTATATATCATTTTGCTTATATGAGCAACTTCTATATACCATAAGAGAGCTCTTGCCTAGATCTTTCCGTAGTTGCTGTTGCATTTAGATGGGGTCATTTGTTATTGCTCAGCATCACAAAGCACAGGATGCATGTCACTGATAGCCATCCATTGCTCCTACCATGGGGCCCACATAACCATGTAACAAGGTTATGTCCCATGGTAAACTTTGCATACACCAGCTTCCTTTACCTTCTGCAATGCCTAAGAACGGTCACCAACATGGTTGCTCCACATTGTTTCTGCTCTTCACTTTCTTTTTCCATAACAATCACCCACCACTCTGCCAAAATTTTTCATAATGCAACATCCATGTCACCCAGATCCAACAGGTTAATTGGCAGTTGATCATCTTTTATGCATACTTGGTAGAGAGAGAATAGAAGTGATTGTAAATATTTTGAGACAGTAATGTTCTTAACCCAATGCCGCCGGGGAAAATTAATAAAAAATGGGGAAAATGCTGTGCTCATTTTGTATAATTTTGTGAAATGTCTCTGCACATAGAGGGCTCTGCTAATGCTTAGCCTCATAGGAGTCAATTAGTAGACCTTGTGACCTTACTTGATTTGAATTGGCGGGAAAACCATATTTTTTATTAGTGCTATGAATAAAATAAGATAACGTAAAGTATTTTCATAAATCAAAGAAAAGGGTAAACAGCAGCACTCGTAACTGGCTCATTGGTGACTTAGTATAAGTGTAGCCATCTATGTGTAAAAACAATCAAACAAGTACTCACAGTGGGCATAGCACATACGTACACGTCATGCCCGTCAGCATTGGGTTAAAGAAAGGAAGAGAGCATTATGTATACTATTATAAATCTGACATTTGATATATGTTTAAGGTTTATTGATTAAATAAACATATAGCATGAAATCATTTTACTCTGTATTCATCATATTATTAAAGTTTGTAACATTTTCTTTGCAGATTACTCTTGTGCACTGCAGAAAGACATTTTGGTCCATGGGCGCCTCTATGTGACGCCAAACTACTTCAGTTTCTACTCAAAGATATTTGGGTGGGAGACATTTGTAAGTAGCCCCTATTTTTTCTAAAATATATTGGATTGAATATTTTTTACACGAAAATGAGAATAAGGTTATATAGGAAAATAAGAGATACAATAAGTATAACTGTACCATCAACTAAAACTTCAATAACCCTCTCACAACAGGTATCGATTCGCTGCAAGGACATCATAGCGATGACGAAGGAAAAGACAGCTCTTGTGATTCCAAATGCCATTGAAATCCGAACTGAGGGAGAAAAACACTTCCTTACATCATTTGCTTCCAGAGATAAAACATACTTAATGCTGTTTAGAATTTGGCAAAATGCTTTAATGGACCAGGTAAGTGGATTTGAATATCGTATATAAGATTGATATTTAATTTAGGTACCAAAGAAAACTGTGTTACCTAGAAATTTACCTTACTATAGCATCTATTTTTCGTCTCACCAAAATTAAATAGCTGAGATTTCATATCTAGTGTTAAATGTTTTTTAACCCAATCAGCATGTATGGCAAGAATACATGCCATGTCCACTGTAATACAAGTTTGTCAATTGTATTTACACATAGATGACTCTACAATTGCTTAGTCACCAAGGAGTCCGTTGTTAGTCCTACCTGTCTCACCTGTTTACCCTTTTCCTTGACTTTAAGAAAGGGTCTTTCGCATTTTTTCATTGTCTTAAAATCTTATATGAGATTTTAATAACAATTTAATAATCATAACATTAATAATAATAACAGTATTAATATCAACTGTATTAAAAAGAAACACACATTTTCCCACTGATTCAAGGAATGGAGAAATCAGAATCAGTCACTAGGACCTACTGATAGACACCTATCTGCCTGAGCCATCTGTATGTAACAAAATTCACAAAAAAACTACAGGGGATAGAACATAAATCCATGGTGGTTGGGTTAAGAAATGAATTTATACGTTATGAAGATCTGAGATGCTTAACAGTGGCACATATACTTATTGCACATTTTTATTTTTCTCCT
>NC_061852.1:26488593-26491093 GCF_019202785.1 Penaeus chinensis | reverse complement strand
AGAGACAGACAGCACGACAGAGCATGACAAAGTCAGCATGACAGTGACAGACAACGAGAGAGCGAGAGAGAGAGAGCGAGAGAGAGAGAGAGCGAGAGAGAGAGAGAGCGAGAGAGAGAGAGAGCGAGAGAGAGAGAGAGAGAGCGAGAGAGAGAGAGAGCGAGAGAGAGTGAGAGAGCGAGAGAGAGAGAGAGCGAGAGAGAGAGAGCGAGAGAGAGAGCGAGAGAGAGAGAGAGCGAGAGAGAGAGCGCGCGAGAGAGAGAGAGAGAGAGAGAGAGAGAGAGAGAGAGAGAGAGAGAGAGAGAGAGAGAGAGAGAGAGAGAGAGAGAGAGAGAGAGAGAGAGAGAATGAGAGAGAGAGCGAGTATGTCTTCTTTTCATCTTGGTTTACGGCCGCGGTGATTTTATTATCTGGACAGTCGGTGGACATAGACACACGCATCCCATCTGCTTGATACAGAACACTTAGGCAAACGAGATTTACCCTCAGACAAAGACAAAATATACCCAGCAGTAGTTTTCAAGAGACGAATTAAGTGATTCAATCAAACTAGTGTTGATGCTTTTAACATCTAGGAGGCTTTGCAAGCACCCCCTCCCCCTCCCCCCTGCGCCCCCCTCAGCACGATAAAGGATGCAGGAAAAGGGGCTTGATATCCTGATAGCGGACGTGCAGGCAATGCTACGTCCTGTACGCTGGCCATGGGAGCTGTCATCTGCGAAACGGACATGGCAGAGGGGAGGCAGAGAGGCTTGGCAGGAGGGGGCGTTGAGTCGTGCTTGCGGTACTGTGTCTGCTTTCAAGTGGAACGAAAACCTGAGTGTTAAGGGGGAGAGGGGCGTGGCAAAAGGAGGAACAGGGGGCGGTAGGGACTTTCATCTCCCTCGCGTTTATTTATAAGACGGGGGCGATTAGCGTAGTGTGTTGAGAGAGGAAGGTCATCTGTGCCGTAAAAATCGCTGTTAACTCGCTCGGAGCTGTAAGACCGCATTTTAAGGTGGGGGAGGATTACTCATTATCCGTGGAGTTCGTATGGGCTGCCACGGTCTGTTGTCGGGTTTGTATTTGCGCAGTTAATGTTTTGGATAGGCTGTTGAATTCTCATTAGCGGTACAAGGTGGAAAATTCCTGTTTGACATTTGTATTTTATGTTACCCTTTTTTTTTCGTTTTATTGTTTTTCTGTTGTGACTCTCACCCTTCCTTTCACCCTCTCCTCTCACCCTCCCTCCCTTTCTCTCTCCCCTCTTTCCCTCCATCTCTTTCTCCATCTCCCTCCCTCCCTTCCTCCCTCCCTCCCACCCTCCCTCTCCTCACTCCCTCCATCCCTTTCTCCCTCTCCTCTCTCCCTCCCTCCCTTTCTCCCTCTCCTCTCTCCCTCCCTCCCTTTCTCCCTCTCCTCTCTCCCTCCCTCCCTTTCTCCTCCCTTTCTCTTTTTCCTCTCTCCCTCTCCTCTCTCTCTCTCTCTCTCTCTCTCTCTCTCTCTCTCTCTCTCTCTCTCTCTCTCTCTCTCTCTCTCTCTCTCTCTCTCTCTCTCTCTCTCTCTCTCTCTCTCCCTCCCTCCCCTTCCATCGTCTCATCAACGTAATCATTCTTACTTCCTTTCCCGTCCCATTCCGTTTCTTTGTTGGGTCATTGTGTAATCCCAATAAGTGTGCCAGTGGAAATGACTGCAGGGAGAGCTTGTCGGTCGTGGATTATTCAGGGGAGAGGCGTAGGGGAAAAGCAAGCCAGATTTTTAGATGCTGTGGGGATGGGGGAGGCACGCGTGGAAGAGGGGAAGGGGAAGGGGAAGGGGAAGGTGGGGGGGAGGAGGATTGTTGGCAGTTCGGCAATTATGTCCCTGCTGTGGCACCGCGAGGAGTACTGAAGAGACGTCTGAGTTGAGACGTGTGTGGGTGATGTCAGCTCGCGTTGCTCCTCGGTCGCGTTCGTGTTGATGTCGGAATATAAATTGGTTTTATTTTTTTCTCTATCCTTTCTCTCTCTCCTTTCTCTCCCTTCTTTCTCTCTCTCTCTCTCTCTCTCTCTCTCTCTCTCTCTCTCTCTCTCTCTCTCTCTCTCTCTCTCTCTCTCTCTATTCTTTCTCTCTCCTCTCTCTCTCTCTTCTTTCTCTCTCTTCTTTCTCTCTCTTCTTTCTCTCTCTTCTTTCTCTCTCCTCTCTCCCTCTTCTTTCTCTCTCCTCACTCTCTCTCCTTCCTCTCTCCTCTATCTCTCTTCTTTCTCTCTCCTCACTCTCTTATTTCTCTTTCCTCACTCTCTCTTCTTTCTCTCTCCTCACTCTCTCTCCTCTCTCTCTCCCCTCTCTCTCCCCTCTCTCTCCCTTCTTTCTCTCTCTCCTTTCTCTCTTCTTTACCCCCCCCCCCTCTCTTCTTTCTCTCTCTCTCTCCTCTATCTCTCCTCTATCTCTCCTCTATCTCTCCTCTATCTCTCCTCTCTCTCTCCTCCTTCTCTGTCCTTTCTCTCTCTCTTCTTTCTCTGTCCTCTTTCTCTTCTTTCTC
>NC_061852.1:26468593-26478593 GCF_019202785.1 Penaeus chinensis | reverse complement strand
TCTCTTCATTTTCCTCCGCTCCCCCCCTCCTTCCCTTCTTCCCCTCCACGCCACCGCCCCCGTTCCCGCCGGCCACCTAGGTTATTAATATCCGCATCTCTACGTTGCGTCATAGCAACACTGTGCGGTTTTCCTGGTGGGTAACATGAGACATTTAAAGCGGCATAGGGGAGGGTAGGGTTCCCGGGTGACTTTGGGGACTGCCGGCGGGGAAGTTGTTCGTGGATGGGCGGGCGGTGAAAAGGGTGAATGCGATGGAAACTTGTAGATGCCTTGGAGGGAGGACCCTGTCAGAGTGCTTGGACAACAGGTAGCTATATCTTCCTCTCCCCCTCTCCCTTTTCTTTCCAACTCTGGCCTTGTACTTTATTTCCTCTTTGCCCTCCTCCGTTTTATCCTCTTCACTTACCTTCGCCTTCATCCCCATCTGGCCCTTCCTCTCTAGCCTCTTCGGTTCTCTCCCCTCCAGCTCTTGCCCCTCTTCTCCCCACCCCCACTTCCTGTTCTTTTTCCCCCTCCTTCACGTATTTTCCACTTCCTCTCTCCTACCGGCCGCCCGTTATCCAAAATGGGCCTTGACCTTCACACACTGGCCGTCCCCTGACGCGGCTTGTTGTTATGAAGGCAATGTAGACTTTTTATGTTCGGTTTTGAGTGTTTTTGTTCTCCGTGTTTGAGGGGTACATCTATTATCGTTATTTTTGTGCGCCGGGAAGGGGGAGGGGGGCGAGGTAGTTAACGAAGGCGGAGGAAACGCGTCTTCCAAGGTTACGTGGCTACGTGCCAGAGCCTCTTACGTTGTTCGAGCACCCTTCCCCCATCTCACCTCCACCCCTAGGTCCCCCCTCCACACTGTCTTGCTTATTTCGTATGACTGAAGGCTTCCTTTGAGGAGTCGATCTTCCGAAGGGCTGTGTCCTTCGCGAGGGAAAATTCCAATACAAAATAAACGCGTTGCTAACTTGGCGGGAATTGCGTCTTGTGAAGAGTTGAAGGTCGGACTGGAAGATGCCATGTTTGGATGCTGGGGTTTATGCCACGCTGTCTTTGCTGGGGACTGCAGTTGTACTCTCGCCTCTCGTCTCGATTTTCATTCTTTGTCTCCCATCTTCCCTCTCTTCCTCTCACCTTCTCCCCCTACTCCCTCCATTTTCTCACACTAATTCTCTCTCTCTCTCTCTCTCTTTCTCTCTCTCTCTCTCTCTCTCTCTCTCTCTCTCTCTCTCTCTCTCTCTCTCTCTCTCTCTCTCTCTCTCTCTCTCTGTCTCCCTCTCCCTGTGTGTGTGTGTGTGTCTCTCTTTCTCTCTCTCTCCCTCTCCCTGTCTCTCTCTCTCTCTCTCTCTCTCTCTCTCTCTCTCTCTCTCTCTCTCTCTCTCTCTCTCTCTCTCTCTCTTTCTCTCTTTCTTTCTATCATTCTTTCTCTCTTTCTATCTTTCTTTCTTTCTCTCTCACACACTCACTCACTCACTCACTCACTCACTCAATCAATCCCTCTCTCCCTCTCTCCCTCCCTCCCTCCCTCCCTCTCTCCCTCCCTCTCTCCCTCTCTCTCCCTCTCTCCCTCTCTCCCTCTCTCCCTCTCTCCCTCTCTCTCCCTCTCTCCCTCTCTCCCTCTCCCTCTCTCTCCCTCTCTCTCCCTCTCTCTCCCTCTCTCTCCCTCTCTCTCCCTCTCTCCCTCTCTCTCCCTCTCTCCCTCTCTCCCTCTCTCTCTCGCTCTCTCTCTCTCGCTCTCTCTCTCGCTCTCTCTCTCGCTCTCTCTCTCGCTCTCTCTCTCTCTCTCTCTCTCTCTCTCTCTCTCTCTCTCTCTCTCTCTCTCTCTCTCTCTCTCTCTCTCTCTCTCTCTCTCTCTCTCTCTCTCTCTCTCTCTCTCTCTCTTCCTCTCCATCTATCTAACCTTCCCTCCCACTTCGTCTATCTATCTATCCCTTCCTCCCTCTTATCCCAGTGTAGTCTAAGGAGACCGAAGGACGGTTAGTGTCGCAGGCGTGTAACTTCATCCCCCGATTGTAGCCGTTGAGGGGGTCCCTGTCAGTGTAAGAGCGACGTTTAGATAATATAACGAACATTCTAATAATACTTAGTGACGCTTCCTGATGCAGAACAGCTGGGAGAGAGGCGGTGGGGGGAGGGGGGAGAAACTTGTTAAGAATGTGGGTGTGAGTACACAAATGCATTCTTCTCCTTCCCTCTATCCCTCCCTTCCTCTGTCCTTCCATTCTCTTCCCTGTATCCCTCCTCCTACTCCTGTATTCCCTTCCCGTTCCGTGCATCCGTCCATCTGTCCGCGTGCGAGATGTCACTGCCCTGAGGAGATAATCTTGGCCAGCTTAGTGCGTCTCATTAGGGTCGAGGTGCTCATGAATGATTAACAGGGCAGAAGGGAGGGTCGTCTGGACTCTTCTGACCCGGCCGGATACCAGCAGATCTCTTTCCTGCCTATAGGGACTTAAAGGGAAGCCAGAAAATTCACTTGTTAGCTTAATACAGAGCTTATGCGAGTCCGATATCGACAGTAAGTCCAAGCGATAGGAAGGCTGGCATTGTTTACGCATTGGGTAATGCGGGATGAGCCACATCAAGGAATTTCAGTTATTTCCTCCAGAAAGATTAACGTCATATTTTTTTTTTTTTTTTCATGGTGATTGTTTCAGGGATTTTTGGAAGTTATCTTTTCGTAAGAGATTTGTTCCAACCGTAATGCACAAGGGGCAGTGACTCTGATAATTCAGTCGCTCTTTGGGACAGGATATCATAGTGGGCAGAGTGGTAGGTGAGGTGGTAGTCGGCTGCGTAAATGTTACTTCACTTGTCTGGAATGCTGCTACGGCATGACGTCATCCGTGAAGCTTAGTTCGGAGTATTACAACAAGGCTCTCTAGGGGAATCCTTCAGAATACGCCGTATTTTTCTGAGAGTCGTTATGATAATTTCGCTGTTTTAGAAGCAAGGTCACTATCGTTGCGCTTCAGTGCTGCGTGATGAAATTTCCTCCACGACAGCAACCCCATCTGGATTTATGGGCTCGTTGCTGAACGTTCGCGGCGGGAGGCGCTCGTGGGCGAAGAATCGTTTCTAAAGGAAAAGGTCAGAGGCGATCTTTGACCCCCCCCCCCCTAAAGAAAAGCCAAGGAAAGGCGAAGAAACTAGCAGACGGAAAGTTGTGAGAGCGGTGCCTGAGGCGTGCCGTGTTTATCGGCACATTCATCATGCGCGTTGAGATCACTCATGGCCGCACGCGAACTGGATATGGACGCATCCGGTGAATGGAAAGCCCTAGTGAGCGCTGTCCAAACCGGTCGTTCTCGTTAGGCGCTCGTTCGCACTCTCCCGGCGTGAGCGTTGCGTTGTTGCCCACTCCTTCCTCTACCCTGGTTATTGTCCTTTGCCCTCAAACTAGGAAAATACGTTACGTTTCCTCTGTAGCAAACGTGATTTTAAAGGTGTTATTTCATTGAGATAGGTTCCTTTATGTGAAGTTTTAAATGTTTAAACACAGATAGTCTAATTCATGTACTAGAGCGCGCCTTTTTTATATAAATACGGTTAGCAACGGTAATGTACATAGGAAATGTCATCCTTTGTGATACAAACAATGGAAGGAGTTGTCTGCGAGGTTATTTGAGCATATTAGTGAGTTTTTGTTAATGCCCAGGCCGGTTTTCGCGAGCGAGTTCAATTCGAATGGTTTGCACGATTGGCAGCAGGGACGGCGAAGTACGAGTGACAAGGTGCGCGACGCGTGAGGGAAGCTGTTCATCATATCTGCAAGCGGGTCGGAAGATTGGCTGAGCGATGCAGTCAGGGGGAAGGAGCAAACTTGTTGTCATGGTTTGGATGCGAAGCCAGTCGCATGCACGGTCTTGCGTCAGAGCTTAAGTATAATACTACCGTGATGATACTATGGTAGGAAAGACGCTACATAAACAGGTTTGCGTATAATCATTTTGCCAGTATTTATGTTCATGAAATAACCAGCAAGACGACGCTCTGTGTCAGACTAATAGACATTGTCACGGGGATCTGTGGTGCAGCGGGGTTGTATGGGATTATTTCAGGGCTTAATGACCTCGCACCGGTCACGCAGGACGGCTGCACAATATATGCAAGGGCGAAGAGCTCAAGGTGTGCCTGGAGAGCGGATAACCGTTTCAGCTTCGTTTGATGACAGTTGCGTTAGAGAGGTTTGTATTTAGGTTCCTCAATTAAACGCAGGGAGGTCGAGGGCTGGCAGTAAAAGATGCAGTGGCAGTAGCCGGGACACGAGGCCGTGAAACCCAAGTAGTGCGGCAGCTGCAGAGGGAGCACGTGACCTTATTTGGCGGCAGGAGGAGACCCCTCTTCTGCTGACCTCACGTCCCCCAGGGATTCACGCAATTCTTCGCAAGGGAACGGGAGATCAGGGCAAATTTTTACATAACCCAAACAGATATCTCCTAAGTTTAGAAACATAACCAAAGTCTAGCGAATCTTTCAACCTAAGCAGCATTTCTCGGAAGCGTCAATGAATATGCTTCTCACCTGACCCCGAGGGACGAATAGTAAGAGGACAAAGCCCAAATTTGGCCTACGAGTGGACGAGAGTTTACCTCAGCCATGTTGGAGGGTTTCAAGAACATTGGCGGGAAGTGACACACGCCGAGTATGGATAAATCATTTTTCCCAGTATTTGATATTTATTTATCTGTTAGCACAATCTATTTTACTTTTGATATTACCACTGTTACTATTGATGGTATTATTGTCTCCATTATTACCATGATGGTGGTCATCGTTGTCAGTGTTGGTACTAGTTTTAGTAAATGTTGATTGCTATTTCCTGAATTGCAAGCACTGGCAATTGCATTATTGACAGTGCTGTGCAGAGATGACATAAGCAAAACTATTAGCAAAACGTTTTGCCATCCACACTGTGATCGATCATAGGTCCACGAGGAGGGTTCTTACTAAGCCCCGAACCCGCGTCCCCTCCTCTGCAAGCATCCTGTCCACTTGGCTCTTGGGGCACGTGGGCAGGGTGCATGACGAGGTGGAGTAGGAAGAGAACGGCGACCGACACAGTGGCATTTCTGGAGTGAGTGGGAGTGAGTGACGCATGCTTAACTGGAAGTAAATCATCCGTCCGCTGGCTGTCCGCGGTAGGCCGGGCGTGGGCGTGTGGCGGGATCACTCAGGAAGGAGTGGATTCGTGGTATCCTGATGCAGCCAGTCAGGGCGGGTGCGTCACACACCGGAGCAGCGCCGCGCGGCAAGGTCGCCAGGGACGCTTACACTAAGGAATTTTCGGCGCAGAGAAACCCTCCTATGGGCTGGATGCATTCAAGTCGCAAGTTCCACTGTTCGATGGAAGACAAATGTGTCTCGGCAGTTGCTGTGGGTGTGTGAGAAAGTCGAACGCTGCGGCCACAAAGTACGGGTGCGTGTTGAGCATTCATGGAGAACTGTAAATGGCTGTTGCGGTGTGCCCTTGTAGTACTGCCCCGTGCGTCTTACTCGGTGCACGCGCCAGTCTGGGCTCGTCCAGTGCAGAACGTGTTGCTCTGGTGCGAGCAGCCAGGAGTGTGTATGTGTTTTATCAGTCGCGTAGTAAAACTGTCATATTATTCATAATCCTGCTAAGAGTTATTGTATACGTGCTGCTTATTTAACAGAAGAAACGTTTGAGGCACAGAGATGAAAGTGTTCGACGTGATTGTGAGCGAGCGCAAGATGTGCTAAGTGATGCTTTCAGACGGTGTCGCGTACATTACTACCCATTTTCTCGATTATGTAATGATCTGAAACAAGGACTTCACTCTTAAGCATTTATTTTTGTTTTACACTGCTGACATAATTCACCAGAATCAAAATTTTACATGCACAAATATTGATGTGTGTGCACACAGCTCACTGTTTCTCTCGAGAAGTTGCGGCGATTGCTGGTTGCCTTGCATAACAAGTAGCACGTCGCTCAAGAGGATCAGATTTCAGGCATGGTGTCAATGGCGTTGAATGACGTGATCAGATGGTGCGTTGTCGGTCTAGACGGGAAAAGGAGTGTTAGGTCAGCCACCGGGTGACCTTTCATGTTATTAAGGCATTGCGTTAAATTGGAGTAGACATTCTTTGCGTCTCTTTCCCGTCTCCCGTCTTTCTATTATTCATTTTCTTTTCTTTCCCTTTTCTCCTTATTTTTCCTTTCTCCTTTTCTCTTCTCTTGGTCCCGTTTTTTTTTTTTATTTTGTCTCTTCAAATTTTCTCTTATTTTGTTTTTTCTAATTATCTTTCTTTTCTTTTTATTTCTCTCATTTCTATTCCCTTTCTCTCTTATCTTTTTTGATTATCTTTCTCATTTCTCATTTCTCTCTTTTTGTCGTTTCTTGTTATTTCTTACCCTTTCTCTTTTTCTCTCTTTTCTTCTCTTTTTGTCCTTCCTCTCTTTCTCTCTTTTCTTCTCTTTTTGTCCTTCCTCTCTTTTCTTCTCTTTTTGTCCTTCCTCTCTTTCTCTCTTTTCTTCTCTTTTTGTCCTTCCTCTCTTTTCTTCTCTTTTTATCCTTCCTCTCTCTCTCTCTCTCTCTCTCTCTCTCTCTCTCTCTCTCTCTCTCTCTCTCTCTCTCTCTCTCTCTCTCTCTCTCTCTCTCTCTCTCTCTCTCTCTCTCTCTCTCTCTCTTTTAGTGGCAATGAGTGATTCAGCCCTTTACGAAGTAGCAGTAAGGACAGGGAAAACGAGCCATCATATTGTCAGGTTATAAGTCGAAAGAACAGAGCAGTCATGAGCCTTCCTGTCAGGTTGGGACATGGGGAATTTTGAAGCCTATTTATGAAGCGCGTTAAGATAATAACCGTATAAAAAGTGGATATACAAGCTGAAGCGTTCGGGAAAGACACGCGCTCGAGGTTACAGGTCACCTTAGTGGTTATCAGTTGTTGACGAGAGAGAACGACCATCTGAGTTGGCGATTTTATGTAAGATCTGAATAAGATATATAATTGGTGGACTGGTGTAGCCTCCTGCCTCGCTTCTCCCTTCCTTTTTTCCATTTCCTCTTTTCGAATTATCTTCCCTCTCTCCTCACTGCTTATCTAATAGTCTTTGCCTTCTTCGTCTCCCCCGTCTCCCGCCTTCCCCCTCCCCCATATCCTGTCCCCTGTCTCTCAAAGGCGATCGCTCCCTTGAGGTCGCCTCACAGACGCCCCCGGATTGCACGCCCTTATATCTTCATCAGGCGGCCGGGCGGGATGGAGTGACCCTCGTCCTCGCCCATTGGTGTCCCCTCGACGGTGATCTGGGCGGGCCATTCCCCCGAGGGCGCTTCCACGAATCGCGTCTTGTCACATGGCCATCGTTTGTCAGTGTTATTGCCGATGCCTTGATCCACCGCCGCTATCTCTGTGGCTGCCACCGGGTGCCTTTGTTATCCTATTTGAGGGCTCGTTTGCTCTGCTTTTCTCGGCTGATGTGCCAGGCTGCTTGGCTGCTGATCCTTTTTTCTGTGGATTTTCTTGCGAATGAGAATGTTTGGTGTTTTATGTTAGTTACGTAAGAACGATTTCTACCACGATTACATTGGGTTGGTCTTCCGGTGTGTTACTCAGTCCTCGTCAATATCTTCTAATGTTGAAATAATCTCCGATTTTTCAACTTTTTGTCGCCGGTGCATCATTTACTATCGTTTAACATCCCTTTTTCTACCCGTAGTCCCTAAGTGTAATATTTAGTTGATCTGGCCTTTTGTCTCTATTTCACTTGGTTATTCTATTTTCGTTCCACTTTCCCTCGGAGTGGCGTTGTTTCCACCTCATAAATCACCGTTTCATATGCTCCCTTTTGGTGTATTCTCGTCTGTTTCCTTTCTACACGTATCAGCGTTTAGAGAAATCACTTTTCCACTTTTGTGAGCTGGCACTAGTTAGTTCCTGTGGCACTTTACTTGAAGGCCGTTAGCCGAACAGTGGCGCTGCGGCACTGAGGGCGCTCGTGACGTTCGAAAGCAGGGAGGGCTGATGATGCACTGTCAGGGAGATCAGGTAACAAGTCCACCAAGGTCAAGCGTGACCTCTCATACATCAGGGTGTTTACTCTTGTTTCTTGCCTCCCGCCGCTTGCCTCGCCTTAGCCTCGCCCCTCCTCACCCCTCCTTGACTCCTCTTTCTTCTCTCGTGGTCCATTTTCCATGGATTGCGCGTCCCTCCCATAACATCCACCCCCATACCGCCTCCTTTCGTAGCGCTTTGTTACAAGTGGGATGATTTTGAGAAGTCGTCATTTTAAACGATATGCAGATGACTGCTTCACGACCACCTGACGTGGATGGGGGAACTTTTGCAGGTGGCCACGTATTTTTCAGCTGTTTTTCCGGATCTGGATGACGTAGCGTGACTTGGAAAAAGGGTCGTATCATTAGTTCTGATAAAAAGTCTTCAAGTGGGAGTCACAAGTATGCCACCTTAAGTGAATTCAGTGTTTCGGCAATTTAGGTAACCCAGATATTAATGGCGGAGGAATGCGTATTGTCGAGCAGCTGCCTTGATAACCTCCTTTCCCACCTTCGTTGCTGAAACAACAGATTGATGTGCTTTCCAGCTCCTTCACATGCAAGCAACTCCTCAACGTTTGGATCCAGTTCTGACGCCGCAAGAAAACCTTAATAAGCAATGAGCGCTTGTGTGCGTGGGAGCCAAGCGCCGCCGCAAACGTTGTCAGGCATCTGGCGCTAATGTTATTGTCTTGTCGTCAGTGCAGCTCAATGTTGTGACCTTCAAATCACAGAAGTTAATGTTTAAATGTGAATATTTAAGGGTAATATTCCTAGTGCCCAAGGCTCTGGTGTGCTCGCGCTCGGAGCTTGGGCGTTTGTTGTGAGCCCGATTGCGAGTGTAGCCATCCAACCCGCAGAATAGAAAGTTGAAACTGATACTTCTTTTGCCGGAGGCGCGACGAGCAGACAAGCATATGGGAAGTCTGTTTGTCAGCCTTTTTTCTAGCACATGTTCTACAAATTTGGAGATCAGATTACTTGCCAATCGTATGGCGTCAACACTCGTATATAAAAAGCGATTTCAAATATTTGGCTTGGCTTAATGTCACTTGGTGTCACACTTTTTACAAACAGCTTTCCCTTGTCTCTGAACCCCCTTCTCTCCCCCCCCCCCCCTCCCTCTCTCCAGGGTCCCGCGCGCTTTCTCTGTCATTTTCAACTCTGGACTCGTCTGGATGCGTGGTTTTGTATATTTTGCTGCCAACTTTTCCTCTACGCTCATGATTTAGATGCGATTTCCCAGCTTTTACTGATCCTAAGGTAATTAAACCGGGTGTACTTTTGGTAAGGATCAGAAAAATGTTGCTATGGCCAACTTTCCACCGCAGGTCTTGTTGTCGGGCAGTTCAGTGACCCGCGCCGTAAATGTCAATTGGCCCACAGACTTTGCCTTTTATGTCTGTTGCCGGGTTAAGGTGCCGAGACGCGACACATTCGGGACTTGGTCTCGTCTTGCTTGCAATGTTACTTTCTTGTTTTTCTTAGGCTGCTTCTGTGATCTATGATGTGATGGCATGTCACATTTATTTGTATAAACTGCGAAAGAGGATCTCCCGCGTTCGCAAAATTGGACGACGCTACAGGATTCCAGGACCTGTTAGACATGATTGCCACACTGTGCAGTTAGCTTTCCCGCTGCCGAAGACTGCGATCTCCCCCCTTGTCTCCCCCTCCTCCCTGAGAGGGAGGGAGGGTGCGGGCGCTGTCACTCTTGGGTGGCTAGGCCTCGGGGCTGTCGCTATTCTGTCCTGTCAGCACGGCCTGACGAACCAAGGCTACACGCGCCCATATATTGCGCTGCGCTTTACGGGTTTCATGCTCGTATCCAGTTATTTTTGGTGCCGCAGTCGTGACCATACTTGTGCCAGAAGAGGCAACCGAGCTGCCTTTGTTCGGACGATGCTTGCGTTTGCTCATTCATTCTTCTTTACCAGACAGTCAGTGTCTGGTGAGGGTATTCTCTCTCTCTCTCTCTCTCTCTCTCT
>NC_061852.1:26456093-26461093 GCF_019202785.1 Penaeus chinensis | reverse complement strand
TAGGTTATCGGTTTTGTCTTGGACGTATTTTTGACTGTGCTGTTATTCAGGTCCACAAAATATGCCGAGTTGTGTTATTTTTCTCAATTCTTTTTCTCTCCTTACAGCTTTGCCAACTGTTACAACTGAGAACAATAATTCCTCCAATGAAGGTCCTGTGAGACTTGTTGTGGCAACGTTGGTCATTCTCTTAACCCTGAATGCCCTGCTGTACTACAAGCTTTGGGCGTTGGAGGAAAAGGTGTTTGTACATACCACACCATTCCCAGCTCTCGATCCAAGCATGTTTAGGTAGGTTCCTCAGACTGATATGAATATAGAGATAAAAAAAGACATGCACAGGTATGCGCACACAGAAAAGCACATTTTTAAATTTATTTATGTAAACATCTTTTTTATTATTATTTATGCCTGTGTAGCATAAAATATGTTTTTGCAGATATTTTTTTCCTTTGAATTATGAAACATAATCTGTCTATTGACTTAAAAAGTAGGCTTTTAGCATCATTTACATTTATTATTTTTGGTAAATATAAATCTTATTATTGCCAAAACAGACCTGGGACAGGAAGTGGAGCCCTGGAAGAATGGGTACGAATATTGCAACAGCAAGAAGCTCTTCATGCAGCGGAAGTGGAACGGTGGAGGAAATCCATAGAGGAAGCAGCAGGATTCCTCAGAAAAGTGAGAGTCCTATTTTAATTGTTACTTTTTTCTTTTATGCATCATTATTCTCAACCACTTTCCTCGTACTCTTATAAGTGCTGCTATTCTAGTCATAACAGAAACTAAAGAATGAATGACTGGTTAGTGAGATTATATTCTCAGTATATTGATGAAAAGAAAATTTCAACTAATATGTAATAAATAGAAGCTTTACATACCATGGTATCCAATAACTTATTTATGTCCATTCACCCCCACTCCAGGCTGAGGAGTCTCTCCGCACGCTCCACACATCCATACCTCCACACCATGCAAGCAAAATCCAGCTTCTGCTGAGACAACTACAAAACCTTCACAACTCTGAGAGCCAGCGGAGATCATCCGCAGAATCCGCTCAGTGGGGCCAAGAGGGAATACCAGGAGACCCATCCAAGGGACCAGATGTTGGGGACCAGAAGAACAGTGGGGAAGACAGAACTGTGCATACGAGTGAGAATCATCAGGATCTGTGAAGGTTCAGTGCGATGGCCAACCAATTCCCTGGCGAGAGAAAGAGATCTCTGAGGACCTGAAAAGGCATTAGGAAAGGAAACCTAGAAAAGGATAGAAAAGAAAAAAAAAATTGAACAACTGTTGGTGGAGCTCATTGTCTGTTAGGGAAAAGTAATTCCTGAAGCAAATGTTGCAATGAGGTTGCTATCACTGTCATATAAATATACCAAAGGTCATGATTAACCTCTCTAGGAGGTCAGTTCATGAAAGGATTGCAAAGATGTCTCTTTAGTATGAAAAATACAATTTTTTCTTTCCATTTGTCCTCTTCTTTCCTGGTTATTATTATATTGACGAAAGTAGCAATGAGCATGGAATGGGTGTCAGAAGTTAGTTATATTTTTGATATATACTTGGAATTCATTCACATGCTTCAGGTTTCAGTATTTCCTTCTTATATTTTAATGAATGCATCATTTTTATATTTTGAAATGTGAATGTGGACCAAATGTGTATGCACTTGTGGTTGTGGAAAGTTTATTTTTTTCATTCCAACAAATAATATAAGAAGGTGTGCTGCACAATTACGCAAGTTTTGTGAAAGTTTGTAGAGTCCAATGTGAGTGCATTACTAAGTGAAAGAGGGGAGGAAAAAATGGTATATGTATGTTGTTGCAGAAAAGGGAGATATGATGATCCTAGATGATTTTGATGTAGCAGAGAGGTCCCTGTGACTTAAGGAAATAGGCGTTATCAGAGTTACTTCTTTTATTTTGTTTCAAGTTCATTTTCACTCATGTTAAACTACTGCATATTCACATTGCTTAATACATACATGTATATATGATTATAGAAGTAGGCTATACACACATATACATACATATCACGTGTGTTTATATGTTGGTGTATGTATACATACTGTTCACATATATATGTGTGTTTATCACATCAGCATCCTAATGTATATTTGTGTAAAGGTATAAGTGAGATTCAGTGTGTGTGTGTGTTATGTCTGTGTGCATGTTCGTATGTGATCCTTCTTTTACTATTATTGTTTTCATAGTTCTGATGTGATTTTCCTCTTTATTTTTCTTAAAGCAGTTATATTGTATACATGTACTACAAATAGTTGTTTTAAAGTATATCATACAAGTTTGATATGAATAATACATAAAGGCTAGTCTGCAGTTATATTCTATATGTTCTAGATCTGATGACATAGTCAAGTGTTACAGTTAAACAATGATTGTATCTATTTATGTGTAACTTCTATATCATTTCTAGTTGTAATGGTATGCTTCATTCTTGAGTTTGTGAATATATAGCAAGTTATGCACAGGAAGAACTTTGTTTGGAAACTAGATATCTAAGTAACTTTATTTACTGTCAGGATAAAAAGCTTTTCTTATTTCATTTTAAATGGGAACTTGAAATAAAGAGAAAGTTGTGCCTATGTTGCTAAGGGTTTCCGTTAGTGATACATAACATTTGCCCCTGTGAGTCTTGTTAGAATTGTATTTAGTACATGATGTGACTGATTTTCATTATGACTTCCACCTTCTTTTGCATTTTATTCATTCTATATTTTTCTTGTGCTCTTACGGAGTCCTAACAGACTTTTATTTGTAAAAGAAGAAATAATTACTTAGCAATGAAATGAAGGTTCAGTAGCGCTTTCTGGCTACACAAAATGGCAATAAAATCATGTAAAATTGCATTGAGATGGGTATGAAAGTGTCATGCAGTGTCTGTGATACTTCTAGGAAATAGGTTATGACCTTTTTATCCATACTTTTATTTTTTTTTTATTCTTTAGATTTAGTTCCAATTGAAGCCTTAATATTTATTAAAGAAATTAACAATGACCAGTTGGTGTCGATAGGTGTTTTTTTCTCATGAGAAGAATTGGATGTATTAATGATATGTGTTGTAGAATGTGTGTACCCTGTATAAATGTTTTACCTGTATGTGCAGCCAATAATGCAAAACGGGATTTTTAGTTAAGGAGTGATAAGATGTAACCAGGGGATACACAATGTCATAGTTGCTCACACTCCTTAAAACAAGTCAGAATACTGTGGATGCTGTGGAGTTAAAAGAACTGTTTGATGGGGCAGATGCTGTAATTTGACAATATTTAAAGAAATGCCAGTCAATGATTTGTTTCAGCCTTCTGTGCCGTTTTATTGCACCTCAGGTATTTTTTTTCATATCAGAATACCCTGGACATTATGTATTACCTTTTTGAATATCAAGAACATAGTAGCATGTGCTTACAAAACTATTTACTTGTCATTAACTTGAAAATTTCTGTTTCTTTCGATGTACTGAATTTGTTGTTGAAACAGTTGTGCTTTTAGTTACAAAAGATAAAGTCAGCACCATATTTTATGATTTTGAATGTATGTGGTTCTAGTACATGTATGCTTGTGTGTGTATATGTGTGTGTGTGGCAGTTTTATGTTGGAATTAGCAAAGCCAATGTTTCTTGGGAACATAATTATTTTTTCATAGCTATATAAAGTATTGACATTTCCAAGTTTTTAAGCAAAGGTGTATCAGTGGAAGAAATTAGTTTTGACAAGAAAAAACAGGTCTTGGCTTTGAAGTTTGTGATTTCACTTTCGTAAAGCAGTAGAGCACAAGCCACTTGTTACTGTATCTTTGAAAACACAGGTATATGTTAGTCTTTCATTTTAACGGTTATATATTCTGTTCCTTGGTTAGATGATGATAGCATGGAGAAGGATATCATATAGAGAGCTTACATAACTGTATACCATTCAGTAAGATAAATGATAGCTGTGGTTAGCACTTCATTCTGAATGGTATCTTAGAGGTGTTAGAAATTTGAGCAAATCTGTTGTCATCTCATTAGTCAGTGTTTTGGGGACTCTCTTATCCATTTTCTTAAAGAACAAAATTTGCGTAGGAGATGCTAATCAGAGGAAGAAATCCATGTTAGCGTTTTGTCATTCATTCATATAGTGCAGGAGAGCTCCAACAGTCTTAAAATATGAGTTAGTATGTACAGTGGAAATGACTTTGAGTATCTTTAACCTTGATTTAAAAAAATATCATATGATTTTATTCATACTGTGTATGAAAATTGTGTTGAATTGTTGAAATCTATATCTAAAGTGTAAGTAGAAACTGTTATTATGTGGTTTTAAAGGACATCTTACCGGCCAAAATAAGTATGTTGTAAATGGAGCGACTCTGTGCTTGTATTTAAATATATTATCTTGTTTGCATTTAGTTTTGGCATATAAGAGTTTCCAGAGCATGCTCAAAGCTACACAATTATATATGTAAATAAAACTGGATTCCATCAGAAAATTAGGTGGACAACCAAAATAAACATTCTATATATGAACATGATCTTTTACCAAGAACCTCATACAAACTTTACCCAAGGGGCCTGCTAAAATATGTTGTCCATATATTATATGGAATATATTTTTTTCCAGTATGTTCAACTTCAGTGTTATTTACTCGATATCCAGTTATCAAATATTTACGTAAATCTAACTTATCCAGAAAAATGTAATTAAAGAAAAAAAATAATAATAATGAAAGTCGAGAAGTATTTAGGCCTGTCCACTCAGCTGGGTACACGGCCGGGCACGAAAAGAGATGGTCCCTGGCGGATAAACAACTCGGGGAAATCAGTAGTTTCCACGGTTTCTCGCCTGCGTGGACATGGCTAAAGAAGATAGATAGAAAAAAACCCATTGAAGATGGATTGCCTTATTAGAAAGAGAACATCAAGAGTTGCTTTTAGAAAGAAGGATTAAGTATGGAACAGAAAGTGATAAAAGCCCCCAGTCTGTTTGAATTTG
>NC_061852.1:26443593-26451093 GCF_019202785.1 Penaeus chinensis | reverse complement strand
AGACACTCAAACACACACACGAACACATAAACACCCATCCACAAACACAAGTACATGAATACACACACGAAAAAAAAAAAAAAAAAAAAAGCTCTACATAAAGACACAAACACACACACGAACACGTAAACACACTTACATACACACAGCCTTGAATTATTCTTCATTCTGAATATGATGGCGAAGGGAGGGGAAAGTCAACCGTAACTTAACTATTCATATATGAAGAAATATATCTTCCAGAGCAGAGTTTAGACGATAGCTCTCTTATGTGTAGTGTGAATAAACCTTTGACTCTGCGTGTGAAAACTGGGACTTAGCGTATAGTTTGCATTATCTAAAAAAAAATGTCCAGAGGTTTAATGCGAAGATAAGATCAAGAGAGAGATGAAAAGGCAAATTTGCTCTCTAAACTTCTGCTACTATCGATGGTGAAAATAATGGTCATAACAATATAATTGATGAAAACAATAATAACGGTTATAGTGATGATGATAATGATAACGACAATAGTAATAATGATAATATTTATGATAATGATGCTGATGATATTGATGATAAGAAAAAAAAACAATGATGATAATAATGATAGTATTAACAACAGCAGCAGCAATAAAAATAATGATAATCATAATGATAATGATTATAATAATAATAATAGTAACTATTATTATTATTATTATAATTATATTGATGGTAATGATAATAATAATGATAACAAAATAATGATAACCCCAATTATAATGATGATGATAATAATAATAATATTGGTAATAATTATGCTAATGATAATAACAATGTTAATAATGATAATAATAATGATAACAACAATGATAATAATGAAGATATTGATATTAATGAAAATTATAATTATGATAATGAAAGTAAGAATGATATTATCAATAGTGGAAATGATTATGATGATGATAATAATAATAGTAATAATGATAATAATAATAATACAAATAATAATAATTATTATTATTATAATAATAATAATAATAATAATATTGATAATGATGATGATAACAACAATAATTATTATTATGATAAAAATGATAATAATGATAATGATAATAATCAGTGATACCAAGGCAAATAGTGACATCATCAATGGCAATTATGATGACGGCAATAATAGTGAGAGTAATAATAGTAGGGATGAGATTGATGATACTGTATTAATAACAATGATATTAAGAAAAATGATCTTATTTGTAATGATTGAAATTATCATTATTCTTATAATGATAGTTATAACTATTATGTATATATATACATATATATACACACACACACACACACACACACACACACACACACACACACACACACACACATATATATATATATATATATATATATATATATATATAACAGTAAGCTTAATGATAATGATCGCAATACCTTTAGAGATGGTTGTAACAGCAATACTGTTGAACTACAGCAACATCAGGTAGTAATGATGATATCACTTTAACAAAGTCTGTGCTGTATGAGAGATTATTAAGCTTCACCCTAACTCTACATTCAAAGTAGATCTCGTAGACTACTAAACCAAAAACGTCCGATCACCGTTAAGTAGTAATGATTATTTTAACGATATTTATAACTTCTCCCTCAGAAAGAGTCCGATCACCGTTTTCCTGAGGCGAAGCAAACCGACACATGACGCTAGAGGAAGTAAGTAAAATCTTTCCTAGTGTATTTGTCATGTAGGCTATCCTTTTCTTCTTTACAATACGGTTTTCGTTAAGTCGGTTTTATTTCATATTGGAATGTCAGATGAATGTTTCAATTATTATTATGATAATAATAATAACAATGATGATAATAATATTAATAATAACAATGATGATAATAATAATAATAATAACAATAATAATAATAACAATAATAATAATAACAGCAATATTAATAACAGTAATAGTAATAATGATAATGCTAATAATGATAATAATAATGATAATAATGATAATAATGATAATAATAACAATAATAATAATAATGATAATAATGATAATAATAATGATAATGACAATAGCAATGACAATAATATCAATGATATAATAATAACAATAATAATAATAATAATGATAACAGTAATCATAACAATAATAATAAGGATGATGATGATGATAACAATAATAATAAGGATGATGATGATAACATTAATAATAATAATGATAAAAATGATAATGATAATGATAATAATAATAACTATAATAATAATAAAAGAATGATGAGGAAAATAATCATAATAATGATAAATAACAATGATAATGATAACAAAAATAATACCAACAACAATAATAACAATGAAAATAATAATGATAAAGTTATAGGAGGAGATGCTGATGGTATAACAGAAATAGTCATAGAAGTAACAGTGGCGACAACAGTAACCCTAGCAACGGCGTCCGTCCCAACCCAGAATGGCGTCCCGGGCAGCGACGGCGAAGAGCGAGCGGCCTCCTTCATCCCCGCAGGCGACGTCGGGGGCGCTAGGAGAGTCTCGGAGCTGCCACCGACGGCGATGTTCCCCCTCAGTGTGTCCAGGACGCGGCTCGACAAGGAGGATTCCACGGAGAGCGACGAGATGGCGGGTGAGAGAGGAATGCATTTTCGTTCGTGTTTTTTGTACCTCTTGTTAATATTTATTTTTTTCTTGTCTTTATATGGAAGCGATTATATATATTTAAACATCGATTTTCTTGTTTTTGTTACCTCTTTTTCGTCTATTTATATGGAAGCGATTACGATTTTTCTTAACATTCAGTTTTTGTTTGTTTTACTCCGTATGAAATTTCTTGTTTCATACTGTCTATCCAGTGATCAATCCATTCATTTCTTTTTACTTATTCCCTCCATTTTTTTTTTTTTTTCAAGTTTTAATTTTTAATTTCAACGCTTTCTTCCCTTTGCCGCAGGGGAGCCTTCGCTGGCCTGTCCCCTGGAGCCGCAGCATCAGGGGAAAGTGTTACTGAGCGCAGAGGTGTCGCTGACGGTCGATGCGGTGTTCGCCCTCCTCTTTCGTCAGGACCAGTTCATGACAGACGTTTACGCGGCCAGGAAAACTTCAGGTGAGGTGGCAAGGGGTGGGCGTGAGCATGCGGAATGACGAAGTGGCAGATGGATTGTTATGTTCATTCTCATGGAAAGATGCGATTGTGAGGTTGGTGGTGATGTCCGGAAAAAAAAACATTATTGTCATTTCGGATAAGTATCCTCAACAACCTGTTAGTTTTCCAATATATTTAATTTCATCAAGAACAAGTGTCATGACCAAGTTGTCAATTGCCTAATAAGTATCATCGTCACCTTGTCAATCATTCAGTAATTATTATTTATCAACCAATAATTATAATCAGTAACCAGTCAGTTATCCAAAAATGATCTTAATCAACTTTTTACCATTCATCACCAGCATGTCAAGGGAATCTGATCCTAAAAAAAAAGAATAAAGAGTTCATTTAGACCTTGGGAAAAACAGTGATAAGAAGCCATATCATGTTGTCATAATTATTATCATTATTATTATTATTGTTATTATAATCTCTATCACTATTACTATTGTTATCATCATCATTATTATCGTTATTATTATTATTATCACTATTATTATTGTTATTATTATTATTATTATCATTATCATTATCATTATCATTACCATTAATATCATTATTATCATTATTATTATTATTATTATTATTATTATTATTATCATTGCCATTATTATGATTATTATTATTATTATTATTATTATTATTATTATTAGAATTACTGTTGTTATTGTTGCTATCATTATTATTGATTTAATGTTAATGCGCTCTTAGTCCTTCCTTCCCTACAGACGTAACAAGTAGCCCGTGGCAAGACCAGGAGGGGGAGCCCAGCACACGCACCGTTACTTACAACATGGCCCTTTCCCTCTCGACTATTGGAGCAAAAGCCTCTTTCGTCACGGAAACGCAGGTGAGGTCACTGTTTCGCATACTTTATTTATTTAAATTGACTCTATTTACTTCCAGTTTTACAATTTTGTTGGAATTCATGAAGGCCTGCCGACCTTCTGATAGTAAAAAGATACCAGTATAAACTTTCGTCTCTTTGTATTCAGTCTAAACAGATCTTTTTTCTTGTCCCTTTCTTCCATTTGCTGAAGCAGACTCTGCAGTCAAGTCAGCCAGGACAAGTGTTCGTGGTTGAGACAGACTCCGTGAATTCTGGCATCCCCTACGCCGACGCCTTCTCCGTCTTCAACCACTACTGCCTCACCAGGAAGTCTAACGACAGAACGCACATTCGCGTCTGGTCGTCTATCAAATACAAAAAACAAATGTGGGGATTCGTGAGAGGTCAGTGACAACACCTACCCACGGGTTACATACTACTTTTGATGATTATTACAGCGGCGAACAGACTAAAGCTGTCTTAGGAGCACTTTAATACACCAAGTGCGTCAGCTGTAGTTCAACAAACCAAGGTTTGATCAAATGTACTTCAGCTACAGTTTGATGAAATAAAATGAGGCCAGCTGTAGTTCTGTACTAATTATAATGATGGTAAGTTGTAATATTTCTGTTTTACTTGAACAAACATATTAGTTATTAGTTATTAGTAAACTCAGTGCCCCTCTTTACATGCCAAACTAGAGGCTGTACTGTGGCTGTAGAAGTGGCATTATGGATTAGCATCGACATTAAATCACTATATGCTCAGATATTTGTTATCTGATGTGCAACATATACCGCAAATCTCACAACCCGAAGGAATACTATGTAGAACTAGGATTTCAGTGACATTAAGGGTACATAAAGTTCCAAGGCAGAGTGACATAGCAGCTTGGGATTTTGTTTTTGTCTGCAACTTGATCTAATAAGAAATTAATGTAATGTCATATACGTACTATACAAGCATGGTTATGTAGACTTTAGAAATTCCTATGACAATGTTCATTTAGAAGCTGTGATGCAGTTCATGGTATCGGTTGTTTCCGTATAAATAAAGTCAAGAAGTAAATTAAATATGATGAAGGAAATTACATAGTTACATAGTGTTCTGTCTAGTATATTACACCGAAGCTGGACCAAAGATTACATTCTCTGTTCAGGCCTGACCTGAGGAAACAAATGTCGTTGTCACAGGAATGCTGGAGAAAAACGTGTACGCCGGCGTCGAGGCGCTCCTGGCCGAGATGGCGTCGCAGCTCTCGGCGGAAGCAAACAAATCGGTCCAGCAGACAACAGTGAGACGTCGGCGCCGCGGAACGAACGCCATGGGACGCTCGAGACCAGAGGCTCGACCGCAGCCCATGCCCGGTCAGTGGCCCTCACCCTTTCTGGTCTCTTGCCCTTCATACGTAATGACATGTGTTCGAACATTACGCAGTTTACACACTGTAGTCCTAAAGCTATTATTTTTTTTCAAAATGTCTGACAGCTTCAGAAACACCTCGCGAGAAGAGCCACTGGCTAGTGATAATAATTCTGGTGGCCTTAATTATCCTGGCTTTGGGCAACATGGTCCTCTTCGTGAAGCTGTGGCGTCTCGAACAACAATCATCCGACCACAAAACCCCTCTCTTGGACACCCCCGCCGTCAGGTTGGAACCCACCTTCCTTCAGGGGGACTTCTAAGTGATTTGTTACCATACAATTGTAGTTGAGGTTTCTGCGTAAAAACGAGATCATCATCACAGCCATCACCGACCTTTCTCCTACAGGTACCTCGGAATGACGGGGTCGTGGGAGGTCGTGGCGAGAATCCTGCAGCACCAGGAGCTCCTGCACGAGAGCCAGGTGGAGCAGTGGAAAGCCACTGTCAGCGAAGCCAACCAAAAACTTTTGCAGGTGAGAACAGGCAGCCTTGAGGTGAGGCCGTCTCAAGAGGACACCTTTGCACAACATAACAGGAATACACATACTTTTCATCACCGATACTCAATGCTCCATCATTTCTTAGTTCGTTCTCTACGGAATATACTCTCTAAAGTGCATTTGTGCAGTGCTACAAATGCACAAATTCTCATATTTTATTCTCTTGTTCATCATTAATGACCGTTTATAATATTCTAAACACCAATCTAAGGAACGCAGGAGAAATTCGTAGCAGATAATCGACATGTGTAAATATTTGTTGAACGAAAGTTATACATGGAGAACTGCACACACACGTACACACACGCACACGGACACACACACACACACACGCAAGGAAACTGATAAATAGATATACAGACAGATAGATAGATAGATAAAGAGAGAGAGAGAGAGGGAGAGAGAGAGAGAGAGAGAGAGAGAGAGAGAGAGAGAGAGAGAGAGAGAGAGAGAGAGAGAGAGAGAGAGAGAGAGAGAGAGAGAGAAAGAAAAAAGAAAGAAAGAAAGAAAGAAAGAGAGAGAGAGAGAGAGAGAGAGAGAGAAAGAGCGAGAGAGATAAAAATGTAAATATGCATACATACACACAGTACACTAAAAACAGACGATTCATCCGGCATTCTCCCCTCCATCACTAGATCTACGATTCCCTGGAGCAGATGCTGACGAGTGTCCCCGAGCACGTGGAGACGCTGAGGCTGGCCCTCCTGCACAACGCCGCGCAGGCCACGCCGGAGACAGAAGGAGAGGCGCCAGAGAGAACGCCGCTTGTCTCTGCAAAAGAGGGAGACCAAGACCCTTTGGCTGACCCTCGAGAGCCTATCATCCAGGAACAGTGATTCTTTTCGAGGCGGTGTTCCAGAAAAAATATATTTTGATACTTAATACGCTTTATTGAGTGAGGTATAATTCACTATGATCAAAAGAGAGAGAAAAAAAATAATAGAAAAAACAAACATAAAGTAATAATGATAAAGAAAAGTGATGCAGGAAAAATATGTATCCATTGAATTTCAAATGCAAATCAGTTCACATATGTATAGCAAGGTTGCAATTTTATGTGATATCAATGCAGTCATATTTTTTGCACACGTGCACGGCCTGTGTGTGTCTGTGTACATGAACAAATATATCAGCTGTTGAATAGATGAATAAGTAGGCAAATTAATAAAAAAGTAGAGATGGATAAATAATTGATCTATCTATCTATATGTATATCTATATCTATCAATATATAAATGTATGTATATTTATGTGTGTGTGTGTGTGTGTGTGTGTGTGTGTGTGTGTGTGTGTGTGTGTGTGTGTGCCATTACCTAATAACTTTAATTTTTCAAAAGTGTAAATTATCTCTGACAACCCCCATTCCCGACTCCCTTTTGGTTATACATTTAACAAAATCATATCCCAATAAATGTTACTTTTCCAAAAGCATAATAGTAATAGTAGTAGTAATCAAAACAATGGTAATAATAATAATAACAATAACAGTGATAATAATAATAGTAATAATGATAACAGTAATAATAATAGTAACAATAAGGATGATACTAATATTAATGATGAAAAGCAACGACAACAACACAAATTATTATAATAGTAATAATATTAATAATAGTAATGA